>NC_043008.1:26489692-26679692 GCF_006345805.1 Octopus sinensis | reverse complement strand
ATCCTATAAATAATGAATCTCAATATATACATTCATTCTTCCTTTTAAGTTGAAATTTTTCGAGGGACAAAGTTGACTTTCATCTCTAAATTGTTGATAAAATTGTTTATATTTTCTTGATCAAAAGAATCCATAGAGCTGGGGGTTCATCTTTAGTTTCTGTGGATGAGAATCATTTCCCACTGGATATGATACCAGACTATCACAAGTGGTTTTGCTCTTGGGAGCAATATAACACAACTCTGGAAAATAATCATTTACAGTTATTCTCTCTGCTTACAGCTATGAATCATATAATCTACAGGACCTCTGTGTATCTGCTTCATCCCTACTAGAAATAGCAGCCAAATCTCCACTAACAACCATTTTAATCTCTATCCAAAACCTAGAATGTTGATAACATAATATCAAGTAGACTGCATGTGAAGGTGAAAATGACCACACTAATATTTATCTGAATTTTCATATATTTTTATTTAACATGGAATGTTTCTATTTACATACGTATAAATATTTGATTTGATGGAATGGTATTCATGAAATAGTGAATGGAATGATTAAAAGTCTTCTGCAATGCAATACACTAGATAACGTTATGAAAGTAATTCATTTTTCTGATAAGAGAACAAGTAGAATGTGTTAGAACTACTGCATAAAAGTATTTGTGAATGATTTGACATTACAGTGAAAGGCTGATACCTTTTGTCAAACATAACACAAGCATGTTAAATAAGGAAATGCAGAAGAAGTTGAGAAACCATTTCGCTGAACAAAACAACATTAATCTGGACTGCTGGGTAGCTCTAGTCTGGGATTGAATCTATCAACTTTTTATAACAATATGCAAAATTATCTAGAATATTCAATTAAGTTATTTTGTGGGAAGCTGGCACACTTCCTTTAAGGTTCATAAGTACACCATTACAAGTTAGCCAATACTGAATTGGTGTGAAAGCATTAATGCATTTAATAGTGACACGTTTCCTGTTATGGCAGTATGGTAAACCGTGGTCCAGAACTCAGAAACCTAAGAATGATGGATCGAAATTTAGTCAGAACCTTGCTACAATATCTTTGAAAATAACCAAGTCACTATGATTTGAATAGTAATATTGCATTTTTTTTTTATCTAGATATGTTTAATTTGTACATATTGAAAGTAATATATGTGCATATTTCACATCAAATTTAGTTACAGTATATAATGTGAAAACTTTGTTTTTGATCTTGTACATCTACAGTAAACTAGCTTCACATTACATAGGGTTTAAACTCAACTTGGATGCAATACTACAAACTAAGAAACCATGCATTTCATTAACAGTGCTTCTGATGATATCAGTTGTGTGTCATTTTCCTTTCCCATGGTACCAAGTTTCAAACAGATCAGCTAAGCTAGCAAAATATTAATATATTTTTGTTACAACAGCATATTGATAGAGAGGAGGGTAAATGATTTCCAAAATTTCTAGATACTAAAATCAACACTGAACATTATCTGCTTATTTACAATTTTAAAATATCAATGTTTTTTCTCCAAAATATTTAAATTACATATCTCAGAATAAAAATAGTTGATGACACTTTCATGCCGTGTGGGTAACGCTTAAACAATGAACATTCAAATAACTCTCGACAACCAGGTTATAAAGACTTTACAAAGTGGTATCAAAATGTTTTCAGACTCTTTATGTTTAACAAAAATAACTTATTTACATAAGTTTTAACCTCATTGCCATCGAAATAGTCACCTTTCACAGCAAGACATTGGTCCCAGCATTGCTTCCACTTTTGGAATTTGGCTTGGTAGCTATTTTCCGCAAGTGAGTTGAGGATCTTCTGTGATTCACTCTGGATCACGACAATGTTGTTAAAATGGCAACCTTTGAGCTGTATTTTCATCTTAGGGAGGAGATGGAAATCCACAGAGGCTAAATCTGGCCAATAGGATGGATGTGGAAGCAATACTATGCTGTTCTGGGTGAGAAACTCATGAGTGAGGAGAGCTCAGTGACAGGGTGCGTTGTCATTATGAAAATCCAATTCTTTGCACTCCACAGATCCAGTTGCTTTCACCAAATGTCCTCCCTCAAATGCTTCAAAACTTCACAGTAGAACTCTCAATTGGCAGTCTGGCCCTGGGGGATGAATTCTTGATGCACAATACCACATTTCTTCCATATTGCTCATCATCTTTCAAGGAATTTCTTCCACTTTTGCAGTGCCCATGCCTGTCAAAATATTACATACAACCCATTCCCTCATCACTGAAAGCTTGCCAAAGCATGCTCATTGTTGCTGTAGCAGATTTCTCAAGTTTAAAGCAAGCTTTCACGTTGGCTCTATGTGCCTGTTCATGACAAAATCGCAAACTACGTCATGCACATGAACACAAAAACACAAATTTCACAACTTGAAAAGTAAACACAGAGATGTCACTTAACACACTGCCTCATGAAGGTCACTGCTAGCTCTCACAGTGAATGCAAGCATATGATTCCATCTGTTGTCACGCAGTAGAACTAGTTCAGGAACTTTTTGACGCCACCTCTTAAAACAATGTAGTCTGTTTCATTCTTTATTCAAATTTGCTGCAGGAGTTTTTATTGTTCCTGCTATGATAATGCATACACATACACACACACACATACACAAACATATTTTAATTCCCTTGATTGTAATGAACAAGTATCAAGGTTATAGGGAAAATGCCAAAAAATTATTACCCTAGTGATGGATACATCCGATCAGGAAACGTTGACTGATTCTTTAATACTTTTTATTACATAAAATCATGGAATAAATAAGTACTTATCCTTTAGCCATATCTAAACATAAATTTTCTAGCAATGAAACATTGTAATGAACATGAATTTATGAAAAGATAAAACATTAAAAACATCTTTTATAAACCTTATTTAAGATTTTATATATATATATATAATATATATATATATATATATATATATACTCATCAGATTCTCCATCATAAGATGAAAGAATCCCTTGATGTTAAGCTGCTTTATAAGAATCCAAGTTTTTGATCTCCCATCTGAATTGCTGTAAATTGATGTTTTAGGAGGCTAAATATGATGATAGCTGCTTCAGCAAGGAAAAGATGAATGAGTAAAAAAAATCTGATAGAGGATTCTAATTCTGAACAGGTTATGAAATTATAAATGGTCGATTTAACTAGCTGGTTGTCTGCACCAGATACTTTTATTTGAAGAACTGTTTGTAGTTATTGACCTTTCTTTGAGATACATTATTCCCTCAAAGAGAATTTGTTTAGATTTGAATTTGAATTTCATATTTTATTAGATATTAATTTAGAGTGTGAAGCTGAATCTTTCCTTTTTTTTTAGATATAATATCAATAACAACATTAGCCACTGTCACCTCTACCATCTATCTTTAGTTTATTGAAATTCTAATACCTTCTTCAAATAACTTCCTCCACCAACACATTTTGAAGTCAGTGCAGAATTTATTAATTTTATGTAAGCATAAATATTTAGTCTAGCTCAAAAATCATTCTAAGGTTATAATCATTAAAGCGAGAAGATGTAGGTTCTGACAATCTGACTGTATTGTATATATCTGCATATGTAGTACTAATGACCAAAAAGTAAGTTACTCATGAATAGAGTGTCTTTACATGAACATCACACAATCTCATTGTCTTTCTCTCTGCTATAAAATTTTGTAAGTGTGCTTTAGAAAGAAACTATTTAAAGGATTCAATTTTGTTACTCTCAGCTTTTATTATTTTCCTGATTTAAGTCATTTGATTAACTTTGGCCATACTAGAGCACCACTTTGAATGCTCTTAATTAATCACATCAATTTCAGTGCTTATTTTAGTCACATGGATAGAAAAAATAAGTTTTTTGGCATAATTCAGTGATGCAGGTTTGTTGAAACAACCTAGAACCATTTGGATGTGAAGTGAGCTTCTTAACTGAATGGTTATGCCTTCACGCACACATAAAATGAATTTTACTCTCAACCATCTTATATGGATATCTGCTCCAGCTACATTGGTTTTATTACTAATACTGTTTCATCAGTGAAGAATGGCTTTTTAAATTTGGTGGTGCCTTATTTCAAATTCAAATATCTGGTAATCTCTCTTTTACTATAGTTTGGTTTCAAATATCAGCATAGATATTTCTTTAACTAGAATATCTTATTCTAGTTAAAGACATTGTAAGAGGTCTCTTGACTAGTCAAACTATGAGATATTCACTCTCCTAATCCAAAACAGTATCATTGGTTAGATACATATCTACAACAGTTCTCTGAAGAATTCAGTATTTTAACTATTCAGCCTGTGAAACTTTGTATCTTATTTTCAACATAACTTTCTTCACTTTATTTTGTCAATAAATCTTGAATACACAAAGAACTATTTCTTCACAATAAGTGGAAACTTCATCAAACAGTGCAGCTAGCTAGACAGCATTCTTACCAATAAACCTGCAACATAAGAACATGTAAAAGTCCCTTCAACTTTGAAGAATCTTGTGAATTAGTGCATAATTCTAATTTTTTGGTGTTGGTACAAGTAAAATCTGCTTAGTGACTATCTTATTAACTACCAGATTTGTGTTCAAAAGCTTAAGCATTGAGTGGACATCTTGTAGTGCACTTTATTATGCTATGTATCATAGTCCATTTAATTCTAAAGAACAAGTGCTAGAAATAATGGGGAAATCATTTGTAATAGACCAGCATTCTCTCCAGTGGGACATTTTTATTCTCACATTCATTTAATCTTACAGAAACTTAAATTGAGGAATGATCCTGTGAAATCATCATGGAATTATGTGTAGAAGAAATCAATTTCTGCCTGCGTGAGATCCAGAATGAGAAACATTCCCTGAACTGTGCTGTAGTTCGGATGTAAAACAAAATTGACATGCTCATATCTATTATATCCATGTTACCTGTTTATTTCCAGAGCAATGCCTCATAAAATCATGAGATACAAATGAAATATGATGAGCCATATTGATATCAATAGGAAAAATATTAGAGATATATAGATATGAGAGATAAAAAAATTATGTAAGACTGAATTATTTAAAAAATATTACATACATCCATGTTCTAGTTGTTGTAGAAGCATTAAGAATATGATGAGGTTAATTACAGAATAATTACTGAAATAAAAAACATATCTATAATACTGATTATTACTTAACCATTCCTCTTGATGCTTGATCATAAAAATAACATCATTTCTCAAAAAAATGGGTACCAAAAATATTCTGTTCTAAAATTTATTTGAATGGCTGATAGGGGAGAGGGGGAGAGAAAGAGAGGAGAGAGAGGGAAGAGAGAAAGAGAGAAGGGAGGAAGTGAGTGAGAGAGTGAAAGAGAGACAGAGAGAGAGCCTCTATACAGTCTCCCAAACTGCTAGGAATAGCAACCAAAGCTCCTATAAATCATACATAGTTACAGATATATGCTATGACTGAATGAAAAAGTGAATAATTTTGACCTGAATGCCATTGATTATAGATGTACTGCTATGAACCAATAAAATAATAAAAGAGCTTCGGCACATTCATTCAGCATGCTGGAAAGAGAAGTCAAAGCTTCCTCAAATCACTCTCAATTGTCTTTAATGGAAAAGTCAATGAATAGTATCTTACAAATGTTAAGCCTGATTTAAAAATGGAATGGTCATAACTCGAATGACTTTGATCATGAGTTCACTGGATCAAAGCTAACCTGAACTTAAACAACAGGACCAGTTATATAAACATGATAAACACAGAGTTATGTAGCACCCAAATTTATAACAAAATCCTTTAAGTATACTTATATTCAAATCTTGTAAAAAAAATGCTTTATCCATTCTGCCGTTAGACAAATTGAATAATATATATACCAGAAATCTGTTCAATTCCTTTATATTATTATTCATAACAACAGCAGCAACAATTACAACAACAACCGCCATCATCATCACCATCATTATTTATTTTATTATAATAATATAAGAGAAAACTAATAAATATAGGAAGTTCTAGTAACATCTTCAACATCATAAATTTATAATGAAAGAATCTAAAAAAATAAATCTAGTTTGAACTAAGATTTGGAAATATGAAGTGGTACATTCCAGTACAACAACTTGAATCACTTTGAAAGATAAAATAAATAAAAAAAATAATAATGCAGAAAATAGTTGAGAATTTTTTATTTTTTATATTTCTTCAATTATAAAATTGCCATGAGTGGAATTATAAAATTTGTCAGCCATTCATTGGTTACTAATTATATATATGGATAGAAAACGTTCATCATGATAATTGCAATATTTATTAACAACATCCTTTCCTTCTCCTTCTCCTATTCTTCATTCTCCTCCTCCTTACAATCACTATTATTAGAAATATACTCTCAACAAGGCAACAATAAAATTACCATTGCTGCTCTTACAGAGTATTTCCATATGCAAACCATACAGATAATAACAACATTGGTGAGCCAATGAGAGAGGTTCTTTGCCCTGAAAATAGCAGCTACATTTCCCTCAAATCATACCATACTGTCATGAAATAAAAGGGGTACTTTGGATAATAAAAGACGACAAAGCCATGGCTGGAATTCCTTTGAACATAGGTTTGAGAACAGGTCTGTTAACTTTGAGCTACATGGCAACAACAACAACTACAACAATAACAGCAGCAATTTCACTTAATGTACTCTGTCACCTTGTACTCTGCTAGAGCCAGAAGGGAGGTTTTACCATATTATCAAACATTTATCTTGTTTTCACTCACTGAACTATTATTTCCATTTTGTAATTCTTCATGCAATTCTTCATTTTGTAATTCTTGGTTTGCTTTTGATGTTTTGTCCTTCAGCTTAGGTTGTATCAGGAATGGTGGTGGCAGTGATAGTGGTGATGGGGATGCTGGTGACAGGGATAGTGGTAATGTGGTGATAGTAGAGGTAATTGAGGTGGGAGAGCAATGTTGATAGTGGGGTTGTAATGATGGTCATAATAAAGGGAGATGGTAATGGTTGAAGTAGTTATGATGGTGCTGATAAGATGAGAGGGGTAGTTGTTGAAGGTGATGATAGAGTTTGATAATGATGATACTAATGGCTGTAATGATAATGATGGTGGTAGTGGTGATGGGGTGATACTGTTAGCATTGTTGAATGTGGTGATGATGGTCTTGTTGCTACTGTTGTTGCTGTTATCAAGTATCTTTGAGCAGATAGATTTAACTAAGTTTATAACAACAAGCCAGCTGACCAAATAGTGCATTCAGTTAAAAACACTTCTAGAATATTCATTGTATCTTTACTGTCAGAGAATATCTTTCAAAAATACGGCACTTAATTACATTTTTGAAATATGATAGAATACATAAAGACTAATCAAGCATCCAACAAATTGAAAGTTTTTTTACTGTCACCAGCACCATATTGTTTCTACGCCCCAAAGACATAGAACTTAAACAGACCAGTTCTATCTGTATGGATGTGTGAAAGAGTTAGAAGAGGTAGCCAGACTATAAAAAGTAGTTACATAGCTCACACTATACACCTGCTTTTCTTTTCAGATTATCAGAAAACTCATGGGGTCAACCAAACTAGTGTCATCTCAAGATCAATTGAACAGATACCGCTGATCAGAAGAATTCAATTAAATTGAACATCTAATGTAAGACAGCTTCACGAGTTACAACCAAGGGAAGTTCTCTTGTCTTCTTGTCTTCTATCATATGTTAATCAGTAAAAAGTTTTATTTTGGTTACAACATAATTAATTTTACACTAGTTTTAATTTTTTTCCCCATCCTATAACAGTTTTTCTATAGTTGTATCTGCTGAATCTACTGTTTTTATCTCAAATCAAATTCCATTTACTTTATTTTTACTTTGTTGTAAATTAGGAATTCTATAGAAAATATCTTAAATTTAAAATATTTTTTATTGTATGTCTTAATAATTTTAGCAACTGATTTCTCAAATATTTTATGTCTTCTATTTGTTTTTTCGTTCTTTTTATCATACAGTATAGAATAGTAAGGAAACCCTACATAATCTACCACCAAACCTATATCTGAGAGATAGATTCAGCTGAGTTCATATTATACATACACTACAATTAAATTTCTGTACTATCACCTATCACTTCCTCTTCCCCAGATCATTCATTTTAAACCTCAATTAACTTCTGTTACCATTGCCCATTTCTGTAACCATCTATCATTTGATCCCTTCTCAGTGGTAAGCATGCAACTACCAATACTAGCTCACCTCCATTAGTTATCTCAGCACTACCAATTTTCCCTCTTGCATTTACCAATCTCAGATCTCAATCATTCTCTGTCTTCTCATCACACCCTTCTCCCAATTGCACACTTTGGTCCTTCTATCATCACTCACTTTTCTTTTATCATTGTCATTCTGACTTAACTAGACAGCATCATTGTGGAGTTCAGTAGGCCTTTTAATCTTGTCAAGGGTCTGGTAACCCCGCAATGTTGGTATTTTGATAAAATGTATCCTGTATATACTCTGATAAAGTTAGTATGAAAAGGAGTAGAAAACCTTAGAAACTGAACTAAAAATCAGAATGTGTTCCCTTGACTTCTCAAGGAGTGTGGCGATTTTCAGTAAGACCTAGCTTTGATCACGACACCCTGCTTGTTCAGAAGAGAATACCACTGTAGTAATGGTAGAGAAGTCAGAGAAGATACAATACATTCATGCAATGCAGCAATGGATCATGGACTGGCAACTTAAGCTGGCTCTGGACAAATGTACCACCATGCATTTTGGAAGGAAAAACCCAGCGGCTACTTATTTCCCCCACAACACTAATCTCAAAAAGTCTTCGTATGAACGTGACCTTGGCATTATTGTTGACAGTAATTTGTATTGGACAAAACACATTGCTAAAATTGCCAAGAAGGCCAAGGGTGTCTTGGCATCATTTACCAAGTCCTTTGTGAGCCGCTTTCCGGCTATCTATCTGAGGCTTTATATAGCTATGGTGCGGCCTCACCTGGAATTTCATCACCAGTCTGGAACCCCTATCTTTCCCAGGATATTAATCATCTGGAAACCATTCAGTGACGTGCAACCAAGAGAATACCCTCCATCAGGCATTTGCCATATTCTGAACGCCTTACTTCCTTGGGCATGGATACATTGAAACTCCAACGTCTGGCAGCTGACTTGGAAGACACCCATAAAATTATTAACCATCTTACTAACAATAAATCTGAGCACCTTTTCAAACTCCACCTGTCTAACACCCGTGGACATGTTCCCAAAATCAGAAAACAGCACAGCTCCCATGACTTTCGGAAGCATTTTTTCACACTAAGAGTTGCTGAAGTATGGAACAAACTGCCAGCATCAGTTGTTAGTTGTTGGAGCACTGCATCCTTCAAAACTTCCATGCTTCTGAGATTTGCCAACACTACACCTGACTTTGCTCCCCTCCATACACATGCAAGCATGTGTCTGACTCATACACTGTTCACTTTCCAGGCATTTGTACATTACTGCATATGCTTTATATGTACTTTTGACAAGTTGTCGTGCACCTGAGCACTGTATACAATAATTTCATTATTATTATTATTATTATGAATGATTCTTTGCTGCAGTTTGATGAGTATTTGCTAATTAATCAGATGCTCATATTTAGAATATGCTGTTTACTCAACTAAACAAACTAAACATGATACATTGCCAATACTTGGACTGGGGATGTTGCCAACACACTTTGGGTTGAGATTTGATCTGAAAGTAGCTGTTGGTAAACAATTCCTGAAGCATGCAAAGCTCCAATAGTTATTGGCCATTTCCACTTATGTAACCTCTATTTTACCAACTCAGCCAAATTCTTGCTATGAAGTTGTAGACAGTACCCATTCACAAATACGTCACTGCATATTCATCACTATGCACTGACTTGAAATAGAATTAATATGCACATATTCCTAAACAAACAACAAACACAAACACACACAGAACAAATTTTTAAATATATTCAACTTCAAACAGATACATACATGTAATGTCAACAAATACACATATGTTAAAGAGCAACACACACATACACACTGTAAACAAAATGCAAAGCATGCAACACATACACATAACCACAAACACAAGACAGAGAACAGATACTCATCACACAGCAAAAACTGAAAAACATCCACAATCCAAAAATAAAAATAAACTATAAACAGAAAAGCATGAACAACTACCACATACAAACACTACAAAAACATACATACTCATGGATGCACTCAATACATTGTCCCCCTTCCAATCTACTGTATATAAAACAATTTTCTTTTTCTTTTTTTTGTGTTTCATCAATATCATTTCTGTATGGTACAAAAATAAATTGAAATGTATTCAAATCTTTTGTACCGTTTTTCTCACATGATTTTATTTCTATTCTTTTTTTAAAATTCCCTGTCTAATGAAGGACCTATGTCCAAAACATTAAATAGAAATTTATATTTCTTTGAGAAATACATATACATATATATATATATATAATATATATATATATATTATATATATATATATATTATATATATATATACATACATACATACATACATACATATATATATACTAGCATTATGACCCGTCATTGCCGGGTCATAGTGCTAGTGCATGTATATATGTGTATATATATGTGTACATATTACATGTACATCTATATATATATATATACATGTACACATAAAATACAAAATACAAAGTTATATCTTGATATCGCTAGTGATAACAATACTCAAAATATATAACAGACTGGAATTGTAGGCCCGTCTCTTGCAATTTCGATCAATTGTATCTTGTCCTCCCTCTTGTATAGAAGTGTGGCTACAATCCAGTCTACCTCTACTTCTGGTGCAACATTTAAAATTTTTATCTGGGACGTCCTACATCCCAGATATAAAGGTAAAAGTAAAATATTTCCACTTTGCAAGGTTCAAGTCAAGTACTTCCTTGCACGCTCCGTTGACTCAAACCTTGCTTCTATTGTGGCAAATTTACCACCTCTGGTCGCACCAAGACACTTTTTGATGGTGCTTTCCTCCAGGTGTTCAAATCTTTTTTTCCTCCAAATTGTATACTTTATAGACAATAGCCTTTTCTTTAATTTAATTTTTCATTTCGTTTGGTGGTGTTATCCTAGATTCACCGTCTTTGTCGGGGATCAATCTGAAGTAGGTTTGCATTTCGTTCATTTTAATTTTAAGGAGTTCGCGCCCGCCAACGGCTGCAGTGAAATACATTTTTGGTCTTTCTTCTATCGAAGGCATTCTAACAAAAATGCTTCCGTATAAACGATGAAAATATTGTCAATTTCCCCAAACAGGGACACAATTCAATTTTAAACAATAACCAAAGCTCCTTCTCCCAAAGGGGGAGGGTTAATGTTTACAATTATTTAACAAATGCAACTAATTTTATTTTTAATTTATTCCCATTCATGTGAAACCACTTATTCAAGTTCAAGTCATTGATGCAATTTTATACCAATTGCTATTTTTACTTTTGTTATGTTACGATTATATTATACTTTAGTTTGATTTTAATTATTACTTACTACATATAATTCAATTGCTATTATTATCTCTAATTTTTATTGTTAAAGTGAAAGTATCTGACATAAAATAGAGAAATGTTTTTGTTTCACTTTTAACACGTAATACTGAAATAGTGGAGAAGATATGATATTGCTATGGGCTCGCCCTAAGCAAGAAGTTGAACATTTTTTTCCCATGAAACTACATGGACTCTAAGTAAGGCATGTGTAAAATTTGAATGAAATTGGTTGTGTAGTTCTCAAGTTTTAGAGAATCATAGTGGAGAAGATATGATATTGCTATGGGCTCACCCTAGGCAAAAAGTTAAAAACTTTTTTGCCGATGACACTCCCCGGACCCTCAGTAAGACATGTGTAAAATTTGAATGAATTTGATTGTGTAGTTCTCAAGTTTTAGGGAAACACACAAACAGACAGACATACAGACACACATTCTCAGTTTTATATATATAGAGATATATGTGTATATATATATGTATGTATATAACATATACAGATGCATGTACATGCATACACATACATACTAATACATATGTACACAGACACACACTCACACACACATATACTAATGCATGTGTGTGTATGTGTATAAATATATATAATAATCATCATTATTTAATATTCATTGTCCTTGCTGGCTTGGGTAGGATGGTGTGATCAAAATTGGCAGGCCAGAGAGCTGCACCAGGCTCCAGTCTGATTTGGAATGGTTTCTACAGCTGGGTGCCCTTCCTAACACCAACCACTTTACAGAGTGTGCTGGATGCTTTTATGTGGCACCATACAAGTGATCTTATGTGGTACCACATGGATGGTTTTATATGGCACCTCATGTGTGCTTTAACATGACACCACATGGGCACTTCTATGTAGAATTGTCAAAAGTGCTTTTTATGAGGCACTGGCACTGGACTCTTGCAGGTCAATCGTTTCCACCAATGGCACCAAACTTGGTCTTCTTGGGTTCATCAAGGCACCAGGCATCCTGTTCCTTTGTTGTCTTGCCTGGAAGCGTTCTGAGATCATTATTCAGTCCTTCATCCCATGTCCTCCTGTGTCTTCCACATGCTTCATCTATTTTGAGAGATCAGCACTGCTTTATGGAGCTGTCAGCATCCATCTGCATCACATGATGAAACTAGTGCAGTCTTCTCTCTTGCACACAGTATCTAATTCCTCTTATGCCTAACTTCTCTCTCAGTACCCCTAGGACTTTGTCAAACATGTACACTTACATTACACGTCCAGCAGAGCATACTAGTCTCATTCCTTTCTAACCTTCGCATGTCTTCTGCATTTAGGGCCCATGACTCAATACCATGTAGAATTGCTGTCTGTATACACGCATCATACAATCTTCCTTTTACTCGGAGTACAGGTTTCTTGATCCATACACCTGAATGAAAACATTGTTGTATAAATCTTCCCTAAAATCATTGGCTGTAATGCATGTGTGGTGGTACAAAACTCTAAAACACATAGGTGGTGCATGTACTTACACGTTGTCTTTCATCTGAAGATTCTTGTATTCAGAAAGCAACCTTCCCAACACCACATGTAATATCTTTGACAGCATGCTTCCTTACTTATAGTTCATATTTGACAGTTCTGCCTCTGTGAAAATCTACATATGTATCAGCAGTCTGTAGTATCATTCAAAAGGAAAACTGACCTACCTTATAGTTGACACCAAAGATAGAACCTATTTATGAACTTCCTACCATTGCCTGATGATAACACAAAAATACCACTCTAGGTTTGTTGGTTTATGTACAATTGAAGGCTAAATAATCCCAACTACTACTAATAAAAGTATTACCTATTCAAAATATTGTAAATGTAGATTGCTGTCACTCAGCTGGTCACACAAACTGACATGTAACCTGACACCACCTTCCTTCTTGCCTCATCAAGTGGTAGTTGTTGTCATTAAAATACCACACCTTATAGAATGCTCACTACTATCCAGTCTGCCAATCAAGTGAAACATAATGAAAAGTCTAGCTGAAGCACCCATGTGACAGGAACTTACCAATTGGAAGTCTCAATGTTCTCACTCAAAAGAGCAGTGAGCTGGCAGAATCGTTAGCATGCCAAGCAAAATGCTTAACAGTATTTCGTCTGGCATTACATTCTGAGTTCAAATTCTGCCGAGGTCAACTTTGCCATTCATCCTTTTGGGGTCAATTAAATAAGTACCAGTTACACACTCGGGATCGATGTAACTGACTTAATCCCTTTGCCTGTCTTTGTTTGTCCCCTCTATGTTTATCCCCCTGTGGCCAATAAAGAAATAAAGAAATAAATATTATCACTCAAAAGACATTTTAAACTTTCTTTACAAGTGTTTCCACTCTGACTCCATACAATTGGTAATATGTCCATAAAACTTTGGGTAATATTGAGCTGAGTGAACTTGTTATTAAAACTCTGCATCTGTGTTTATGTGTATGTATGTGTCTGTGAGTGAGGTGTGTGTGATTGTATTAAGAGTATGCATACTTTAAAATATATACATATATATATACACACACACACACATATGTATATTCATATACACACACAGAAAGCCTCTATCTGTCTGCACATACTTGCATGTGGGAAGTGTTTTGTGTGTGTGTGTGTGCACACGTGCATTTGCGTCTGTGTGTGTGTCTGTTTGTGTGAGTGTGTATGCATTGTGTCTATAACAAGGACACTTTGAGTTTCATTATCACAATATTTGTTACTTTAAGAAGATGCTCTATGATTATAAAATTTTCAGTAGTGTGTAATTGATGTGATTTTCCATCATTGTTTTTGCTATAGTTGTAAATTTTATGTGATGTAAACGTTCCACAAATTTGCGCACAATATTATTGTTTCGAAATTTTCCAAAAAGATTCTAGGGTTATTTTATCTTGTTCTAAGCCTGTTCACACTTCTACTAAAATTTTACTACTGGTAATTTTAGCATTAATAACATTATTTGTTATTGATTAATGAGAGCTTAGTTTTGCATTAACAAATAAAGTGTTTTTCATTGAGTCACTTCATCTTAAATGCTGGAACGTGTATGATTTTTACATCTATGTGACTGTATAAGCTTGATGTATGTTTGAATGAGTTTATTCATGAAAAATTCTTTTTACTTTGGTTGTTGTGACGTCTTTTGTTGGATTTTATTCACTGTAATATTTTCCTGAAGTAATTATATTTGTAATTAACACAAATCAATAATAATTAATTAAAAAGAAACACACCAATTAATGAAATTAATTACAATAATTTACAGATGTAATTAAAAAATTCATTCAACGTCATCCAGGGAAATCCTAGGTTTCGACCCACTGCCAAAAGCTTTACTTTATGTTTAATTTGTTTTAATTACTCCAGCTGTGTTTTTACAAAGTAATCAGCTGTGCTTCATTAGCATCATGCAGTTAAGTGACATGCTGAGAATGTATTGATAATCTACAGAAGTAAAACAGCTGAATGAGTAGAGTATTAGACTAACAGCTCAAATGTCACCAGTTCAAATTCTTTGTAGACATACAATGTTGTGTGTTAGTACACTATTGTCAATTTTATACACCACACCTGACCTATCTATAACATAAATCAAGTAGTGTTAGAAACAAACCTGAAATAGATTAGAATCTTATCCAAGAAGATAAGGAGATTGATCTCCCATTAATTTCATTCCAACAAAAAGTTAAATAATGGACATGTGTGTGTGTGCGTGTGTACATATGTAAGTATGTATGTGTGTGTGTATATATATATATATGTATGTGTGTATGTATGCATGTATGCATGTATGTATGTATGTATGTATGTATGTATGTATGTATGTATGTATGTATGTATGTATGTATGTATGCATGCATGCAAGCATGCATAATATAAGCCTAGAAACAACACTTTACAGAGTTGCTTCACTTACTAGAAATAACAAACCTTCCACATGTTTAGTTTGGAAGAAAAAATAACAAAAAAAAAGATTGTATTATGTGACCAAAGGTGCACTAAGTTTACAAAAAAAGAGCATGTGATGGTCACATTTGAGATATTGTGTTCATAGATAGAGTCAAATGTCCCTAATCTTGAGATGAACAGATATGTTTGGCTTGTTTGGCAGAAGGATGTTCAGAGAAGCAGATAGTTAGATAGTTAGAGAGTTTTTTGTGATACACTGATTTCAAGTAAGTTTTCTGTGTAATTGTTGTTGCTGATGTCATTTATTCCTAAATCAGCAGTGACTGAGCAGACCTATGATGAAAGGCATTTCAGGTATAATCATTCTATCTATCTGTTAGTATATTTAAAGTGTGATATTTAGAAATTTGTCCATTTTTTTCTATCTTGCCAAGTATGATGTATGCATACTTTCTTTGAGATTTATCTAAGCTCTTAATGGAGTTGAAGCCAGTCATTAACAAGGCAACAAGACTTTATGAGTTATGAAAGTACCTGGGGCTTTGTAAATATTCAATTGAGTTGGTGTATGCATATATGTAGGTGTATGCACCTGCATTTGTGTTCCATATGAACTTGTGTCTTTAGTGCTTAGATGTTTGCGTGTGGGTTGGTGCCACCAATAGATTATATTTGGGGGATGCACATCAGCATTTTTTTATTTACTTTTTCTTAGGATGTGCTGGTATTTCGGGTTTTCATGCAAATCCAGAGACATTGCTTAATGTACCTATGATGAGAGGTACAAATGAACATCTATAGCAAAGATTTTGTAAGTTACACATTTTTTCACCATAAATGTTCTCTTTCTAGGTTTTAGTTGGTACATTTCTATCTTCTGGGCAGCAGACCTCTGCAATGGTGTATGATGTTTGTTCCCTGTCCCACAGAATCATACCAGATCTGTCACGCTTGTACTGAATTTCTGTTTTTATTGGAATATTCCACCAATTTCCTTATTTTTGTAGGTATAAATACATCTTGGTTCTGACATGTCTTTGATATATCTATCAGGGCAATTCTCCCTGCAGTTAGCATTGATTGTAAATAGATTTGCAACTGTACTATGTCCCAAGGGTAGGTAATATCTTTGCTGAAATTTTGGGGAAATGCTGATGATGTTGTATCTTCTACACTGATGTAGCATACCCAGCATTTTCTGTCACCATGTGGAAGTTTGGTGACATCTTTGTCTCTTATTTGTACCATCTCAAACCCAGAGAAAGAGAACATTTATGGGGGACAAATATGCAACTTACAACTTTGATAGCTTAATGGGCACTCTCTTGCTTATGATGACAAGGGTTCCGGTTGATCCAACACAATGGAACAGCCTGCTCATGAAATTAACATGCAAGTGGCTGAGCACTCCACTGACATGCATACCCTTGACGTAGTTCTCAGGAAGATTCAGTGTGGCCCATAATGTGACAAGGATGGCCTTTTAAAATACAGATACTACTCATTTTTGCTAGCTGAGTGGACTGGAGCAATGTGAAATAAAGTGTCTAGCTCAAGGACACAAAATGTCACTGGGAACTGAACTCATGACCTTATAATAGTGAGCCAAATACTCTAACCACTAAGCAACATGCCTTCACAACAACTCTTATATCATGGCTATAACATATTAAGTAGCAATCTACAACATGAATGGCAAAAGCATATTCCTTCAAGGTGGGATGTATTGTATCTACCACAGATCCAGGAGCAGCAACTCTTCCTATCAATGTTAGGTACCCATGCATTGCTTTTTGTTGATATGATGAATACTTCTCCAAGTTTTGGATCTAGTTTTTTTCATTCGCAAAATATGCATTTTTTAAAAGGAAGTAAAAAATCTGAAAATCGGCTATAATAATGTAGTCTTCCAGTCTCATTGCTTTGAAGGTATGATGTTGTGGAGAAAAGAAATTGGAGAAAAAAGTTACAGAGGTTTAAAAATAAAAAAAGCTGGGTATTTTTAGCCAATTATGAGACAGAAATTTTCTGCATTTAGCAGAGTGGTATCAACTTTAAGGTTGTATCCTGTGAAATTTATAGTTTAGCATCTGACCTGTTCATTGTAGGTTTCTAAATAAAAAGAAATACCTAATATAATCAACATGTATCATCTTACTGTTTCTTTTGTCCTTTCCTTGATTGTAGGTTTTTATCATTTTTTAAAAAGATTGTTATATTAATATATTTGTCTGCATGTGTTTACTTTATGTATACTTCAGTATTATGTATACCTGTATTTATGTACATCATTAATACATAAGTGCATTTATGTACATCATTAATATGTGTGTGTGTGTGTGTGTGTGTGTGTGTGTGTGTGTGTATGTGTATGTGTGAAAAGGAGGCGTCTATCTCCAAAACTCCAAAGTTGAGTAATGTTTTCATGCTTGGATTTGTAAATTGCAATAAGAATAACACTGGTCAACAAAGAATTTTATCAAGGAAAAGAATACCTGTATCTTATATGTTTTTGCATGCAGAATTCAAATTATCTGTATCACCCACACTTTCACTGTTCTGTGATATTCCTCTCAGTTCCTGTAACGTGGGCTAAATGTCAGTTAAGCTGTTGAAATGTGAAGCTGATGGTTTAAGAAATACTCCTAATTTAAATTTTTATGAATAGAATTAATCTAGTGAAATCATAAATCGAACTGAGTCAATGAGTCCCCAAAATATATAAAATAAAAAATATGTAAAAATTCCAACACACAGAAAAAACTAAAAATAGAGAAATATGTAATATACTAACACACAGAAAAATTAAAACAAAACATGTGGATGAAAAGAATCTCGTGATGTGAAAAGTGTACATAGACAACAGTGAAGCACAACACAGTTTGTGGTTGTCATGGTAACAAGCTGCTAATGCCATGCTGTCTGCTGATTACCCAGATTTCCCAACTTTAATTCTAAATAACATCAGATTCTTTAATTTACAAGATAAAGTAATTGGTTGATCGTAATCAAAATTCAGAGTTGCATCGATATATCAAAATTGAAAGCAATCCGAGCAAAATTAAGAGGAGCTCTCAAATGAGAAAGATTAGATCCCCAGTTTTCATTGATGCTCATCAGTTCAACTTCCTTTGGGTCACGTGAGACAGTTTCAGGAGTTCTTTCTCTACTCTGAAGATGTAGTTTTTATCACTTTTGAGTATATATTTAATATACTTGTCTCTTTCTTTATTTTTCAGCAGGTAGGTGTGGTCTGAGTGATACAATACAACACTCAAAGACTGGATTGAGCTTATGCCTCTGCTATTCAACATTTAATCTTAGTTAGATCTTCTTGCTGTTACTGCTGATAAGGATGTTGCCAGTCATATGTATGTATGTATGTATGTATGTATGTATGTATGTATGTATGTATGTATGTATGTATGTATGTATGTATAGAATCTCCATTCACTTGTTTGCTCTTTTTTTAATAGGTTAATAATGATTTCTTCCATTTAATAATTTAACATCGCAATAAATACTTCTAAACAACACAGTCGACAGACTTGTAAGGACTGGTTGTCAGTTCTAGTTTCTTAGAATCAAAACGACCTTGAGATAAACATTCCTAATTGTATGGGCACAGGTTTATCGTGGGTAACATCTCCAGAGGTCTAGTAAAGAATCTTAGCAATATAGGTACAGGCGTAGCTGTATGGTAAGAAGCTTGCTTCCCAACCACATGGTTCTAGGCCCAGTCACTTTGCATGGCACCTTGGGCAAGCGTCTTCCACTGTAGCCTTAGGCTGACCAAAGACTTGTGAATAGATTTGGTAGATGGAAACTGAAAGAAGCCTGTTGTATACATATATATGTATATGGGTAAATATCTATGTGTGTGTGTCTTTGTGTTTGTCCCCATCACTGCTTGACAACCAGTACTGGTGTGTTTACATGCCCGTAAGCTTGCAGTTCAGTAAAAGAGACTGATAGAAGAAGTTCTAGGGTTTAAAAATAAGTCCTGAGGTCAATATGTTCTACTAAAACTCCTCAAGGTAGTGCTCCAGCAAGATCGCAGTCAAATGACTGAAACAAATAAAAGAATAAGATAAAAGTACTGAGGTAACTAAGAATAAAATGGTCCCATCAGGAAAAAAAATACCAATGGCTCATTCTATGAACCTTTACTGCAATACACTTTCTATCTCACTAACTAGCCTTTGGACACACAATCAGATCTTCTTTGAGGTGTGTTTCATTTCAATAAATATCATTCACTTTCCTAAGCCCGTAATGTAATTCTATGTATCTTGATAATGTTAAAACTACTAAAGTTCTTTTCTAGCCCCTGGTCAGCTTTGTAAAATAGATTAATAATCAATACCATTTCAGCTTTGACCCTAACATTTGTTGGTTTGAACATCAAGGAATACATTATTCATCATTAAGATGATCAGATGTGATTTTTGTGGAGATATAGTTGCTATTTCTAGCATGTTGGGAGACTGTATAGAAGACTCCTCACAGAAGAGACTGTTGACAGAGGAGTGTCATAATCACTACCGTGGTTTTCATTGGATCATCATTATTCATAACCCTTTACATTCAAACCAGCTATATCTGACCCAAATATTCTGCTTGTTTTACATTCAAACTGGTCAGTTGCAACCTCTCACACCTACCCTACCATGTCGTTCTAAAGTAAACAATAACATCATTAAAACCCCCAAAAGCAGATGATAATACCAGATTAATTCAAAACAATGTGAATAAATAAGCATTACATTTGACAGAATAATCTGAATGCTAAAGGGTTAAACAGCCTAATGCCTGGTGATATCTAAATGATTGAAGCAATCAGAATGTTTAGCATTTTCATGGAAACATGGTGTTTATCTTGATAACAAGAAAGAGTTATGGGGATGTTTAGCAGGAAGATTAAGTGGATCAAATATCTACATAGATGTTTATTTGCATGGCTCAGTCAGTAAAGCATCAGAATTCCTGTAAATTTAACTTGAGATTCCTTTTGCAACTAATTTTATTTAAAAGAAAATGCGAATGAAGCAGATGCAATCTGATAGTGAAAATTGTAGTTTAAAAGATATAATTCAGGAAACTATAAAAATTATAAATATATATTTATTAATTTGCTGACAGAAATATTAATAAAATACTTACACTAGTAACTCATTTTATTAATATGATACAAATTGGCTGTTATTGAATATTCTAGCCAAATAACCAGAAATGGCCATTAAAAATAAAAATAAAAATGATATAGAAATATTCAATTTTCTTTCCCTTTTAATTACTATAAAGGTAAATTAAATACGAATATTATAATGAATTGAGAGGAATAAAATCAAAAATAAAAATATAAGGATATTGTAATGATATCAGTTAATAAGGGAAAATGTATATTACATATAATCATGTTTAGTAAATTGTTGTCAACATTTTAAAAAGTTACGCTATTTTTTAAACAACCATTAATGCAATTTTCTTCCCTCAATATTATCAAATAATATTTTAATTGCAGAAATATTATCATACATATTCTTATAAAGATCTCTAGCCTTCAGCTATTCCCATATGATGTACAAACTCATAAAATGAAGAGAAAAGTACTTATATCAAAATTCTGTAAAAATTGCATGATTAAAAACGTATAGACATATTTCATTTGAAACAAAAATTTTTTTTCAAAATATATAAGTTAGCAAAAATATTCATGCAATATTTTCATAAAATGTTCTTTTGTAATTTCTGAATCTCTCTAATTAAACTGGATACTAAATATTAATGGGCATTCACAAGGAAGTGAAAAATATTAATTATATTAGTATCAGGCTCTTTAAGTAAGACTTATAGAAAACAATTCAGTGTGATTTGCAAGATGACTAAAATATGTTCTTCATTTGATTGTTGTGGTTGTGTAACATTAGGTGAACATTAAATAAAACTATGATAAACTGTGTTCCAGTTTTGATCATCCTGTCATTTTGTGCTGGTAAAACTACATTCTTCCTTTCATTTAAGACAGTAGGTTGTGATCTGAAGGAGATTTGGCTGCTACTTTTAGCATGCCAAGTGATGTGACTGCTCTATCTTTATTTCAGAATTCTTTATGAGCTCAGATTCTTTCATTTACTCAGACTCTGTTACTGACTTTTGTACCATCATTGACTTATGTCCTCTCTAAACATCTGACAACTTGAATTTAAAACAATTTTTGATCACTTTAACAAAATATATAAGTCCAGCTCCTTAATTTTTTACTTAATAAATTATTGCCCTGAATGAACACTATATCTGCACCTTTGCTTTCATAAATGGTATTTTTTTTTTATGTGATCAATAAGTTTTTTTCAGTTTTTTCTTTTTCTATCCTCAGTGTAGTCTGCCTTGACCTATTTGGATTTTCAAATATGAAAATACTAGTTTTAACATGCTGACTAATTTCTTACCACTGGTAATGGAAATAGCATGGTTAATATAATCTAAATAGGAATTGTAGGAGAACCTTTCTTCTCTTTAATCTGAAAAATAAATTTAAAATCTCTTCAGGGATCTAGGATAATTTTCCATATTTCTGTGGTGTTCTTTTGTGACAGTGGTTTCAGCAAGCCATGTAAGTTTTCCATATTGGAATATTCATCTCACTGAAATGTTTTCTTTCATAATCAGGTACCGAGACGCAAACAAATTTATGCCATGAAGAATTCCTGTCAGGATATCACCATATTTTCCTTTCTCATTCTATGATTGAAAGATTGTATTAAAAACACATATGTTTCACAATAAATTTCTGTCTATTTCTTTTAATACATTGAAGTTCTCCTAATCATAATTAAGCATGAACAGCAATCCTTTTAGATGCTTTTCACAGATGAAATCTACTCTTCATCCTCTAGTTAGCATTCTTCATGTAATTCACAAAATAACTGTCAACAGATAAACATGTAGATATTTTGAAAAAGGAATTAATCAGTCAGGAGTGAGTAACTTTCTTAACCATGAGCTGCAATTTCATTCCAAGCCAAAGTTGTTCATTGAGTGGTTCTTTGTTGGTAGGATAAGCACCTCATTGTTCTAGAAATATTTTAAAATTAACCTTTATCATTTCTGTTCTTGATGAGTCAAAGCATAACTGCATTTCCAGTGTCATCATTGATATGTAGAAGGCCAATGATCCATGCTATTCAATAATGTCTGCTGTGACAGTTCAAGATTCTTTGGAATCACCTAGTTTACTAAATTCAATCTCATCAACTAAAATCTTGCCAATAAACTACAACCACCACAATCTTCCCCTCTTGTCATACGCACATTATCTGTAGCAGGTTTACTCTTAATCTCATTACTAGATTTTATCTGATTTGACTTCCTCCTATACTTGTAATACAATTGTACTCCATCCACTTTTGGCTTCTAACAAAATTATTTTTAAAGAGATGTGTGAAGCATCTAAATGACTTTTTGACTTCTTCCTCCTCTCAAGTTTTCTACTTAAATTTCTTCAACACCATGCTCCTTCTTCTGAAGTGTTTTTGTGTGTGTGTGTATTTTCTTTTACATAATTCTTTGAATTAAGGAAATGGAACTTTATCTTGCAGGAAATTTAAATTTCATAAATTTTACATAAAATTTTAGATTGCCCTCTTGATTTTTAAAGGAGAGTGATCCTACTAGCACAAACTATGACAGATATTTACAGTCAATATTTTTAAAATATGACCATTCTAAGGATATTCACACATAGTTATTGCAGATGTATCATATATAAGAACAAAAATACATTTTCCCTGCATGTATTTTTCCTAAGAGAGGTCACTTTCAACAAGTTGATAAGAAACCAGCAATAGAACTGGCTTCAAGTAACCACTTAGCATGTTAAAAGCTATAAAAGAGAAAGGAAAACATTTAATTAGAATTAAGGTTATAAGGAAAATAAGAAGGCAGAGAATTCCATTCTTCGGATGTTTGAGGAAGAGTCTTCTCAAGTTGAAACTGCTCAGTGGTAGGCTTCTTTAAGATGTGCCAATGGAAGATTCCATAGCTTTCAAACTCAAGAGATACCATTGCTTGTTTTGAAACAATTTTTTTTTATGAAATAACCAAAGTGAATGTTTCATAAGAAATGTTAGATCAAAAGGAGATCTTATGAGCTCTTATGATAAAAAAGCAACTCTGAGACTAGGAAATATTTGACTTGAGAGAAATGCAATTTACATTGGTAACACATAAAAAGAACAAAATGACTGGATTGCCAGGAAGTTTATTGTACTAAATCACACATTATATTTATTTTATATTACAATTTCTGAAGTAACAAGTTACAGGTCTTTAATAGTTTAGTCACTGGTTTACAACATTTCTGACAGCAAGAGTGAAAACATGAGTACCAACAAAGCAGTTTATCTCAAGGTCTTCATCAACAAAATATTGGCATTTAATTTTTGTGGCTGGTGTTAATTTTCTATGCTGCTACAATTTAACAAAAGATACATATATATACACATAGATGGATGGATGGACATGCATACTTACATGCATGCATACATACATACATACATACATACATACATACATACATACATACATACATACATACACATATACATACAACACACATACATACATATAAGCATGCATGCATGCTGGCTGTCAAATCATAAAAGAAGATGACCATCACTAACAAATTATCTTATCCAAGGTGTTAGAGACAATGGTTGTTAGCAATGTTTGTACTGAAAATTAAAGTCAATAACAAGTTGCACAACACCGCTAAGACTCTCACCTACAATGTCAAGTAGTCCGGAAGTAAGCATGAGTGAGATCTCTTGCTTCACAATGAGGCTGGAGGGATGTTATTTTTGGAATTTCCTTTTTATACATTAGTATATACATCCTTTTTTTTATAGTGTCCTGTTTGCATATCTCCACTGGCCTAAAATAATATATTATAAAATACCTACATTCAAACAAAAAAAAAATTGCAGAAATATTCATTAACACTTAACCCCCAAACACTGCCTCCAGAAAACACAAAGGTTTTTACTAACGAATCAAATTGCCTGTAGAACTAAGAAACCCTATACAGAAATATATTTTACACCAACTCACATCCTCTTGTGACGTCAAAGCACAAGATAAACACATGGGATGTGGGACTAATAGCCTCTACCTTCTAGATTTCTTGCAAACAAGAAATATCCTAAATAACATCAACAGCAAGTAAAGAAACTTACTGACCAGCTAAAACATACCATCCACTTACATCTTTTAGGAACCCTTAAAAATGCTATTACAAAAGAAGCTGACACATCCAATTACTAAGTTTTTAAATGCTGGACTAAACTTTGAGAGTTGACATTTACATTGCCAAAGCAAAGGGTTAAATCCAAATAAAACCAAAATTAGTAAAACTAATGATGCATCCACTGCCCAAAACCCTACCTACCTATTTGTTTTTGTGAAACACCAAAAACATAATCCGATGACCTGTAGCCCATACACCAAAATATACACACCTGTTTATAAAGTTCTACATGCATGAATAAATTCTGAACAAAAACATAACCACAGATTTAATCAATAAATAATTTTCCTCAACACCTCTCCATCACAACCCATGCTACAACCTAGTTATTATTCAACTGATCCCCACAAATCCTGGAAAAATTATATCTGAACAGACTATATAAAGCCAAAATTAACTTAATGAATCAGAATTCAATGATGGCTTACCTAGCCAAAACTATTCTTGTTAAAGAACAATATTTATATCTATCTATCTACCTATCAGAACTAGAGATGAAGTTTAGGGTGTGGAAGCAAGGTCCAGAATTGAATGGCCTTAGGGTTAACCTAGCAAAACCAAAGTCTTAGTAAGAAGGAAAGCTGTCAAATCACAAACCCCTTCAGATAAGTGGCCTTGCTCAATCTGTAGAAAAGGTGTAGGGAGAAACTATATATGATGTACCCAGTGTAAGCTATGGACACATAAGAGGTGCAGCAACATCAAAGGAAGGTTAATTTGGAAGATAGTTTTTGTGTGGCAGATGCACAGAGGCAATAAACACTGAAGCTGTACAGAAAACAGATTCCATCACATGCCAGGGGAAGAAAGTAGAAGTAGATAGGTTCTGCTACCTAGGTAACCAAGTGTGTAGTGGGGGTGGTTGCTCTGAGATTGTAGTGGCTAGAATAAAAATATCCTGGGCAAAGTACAGGGAGCTCCTACCTCTGCTGGCAACTAAGGGCCTCTCATTCAGGGTGAAGGGTAGACTGTATGATGCATGTGTGCAAACTGCCATGCTACATGGCAGTGAAATATAGGCCATGACTGCTGAAGACATGAATAGACTGGATGTATAATGTAAGTGTGCAGACACAACAGAGTATAAGCACCCTGAGAGAAAAGTTGGGCATAAGAAGCATCAAATGTGGAATACAAGAGAGGCAACTGTGCTGGTATGGTCATGTGCTATGTATGAATGAGGACAGTTGTGTGAGGAAGTGCCTCTCCCTAACTGTGAAAGGAACTTGTGGAAGAGATAGACCCAAGAAGACATGGGATGAGGTGGTGAAGCATGACCTTTGAAAATTGGGCTTCACAGAGGCAGTAACAGAAGACCGAGACCTTTGGAAATATGCTGTGATTGAGAAGACTCAGCAACTAAAGTGAGGTTGCAGCCATGCATGTCCGACCCAGTTAAAGGTGCCCCTGATGCGTCAGCCAATCTGATGCACTTGAGAAGACCTGTTGAGTCAGGTAAAACTAATATCAGAGCTGTGGCCAGAGCCCCCTGAATGGCTCGCATGCCGGTGGCACATAAAAAGCACCATCTGAACATGACCAATGCCAGTACCCACTGACTGGCCCCCATGCTGGTGACACTTTAAAAGCACTATCTGAATGTGATTGATACCAGGCCAGCCTGACTGGCTCCTGTGCACGTGGCATGTAAAAAGCACCCACTACACTCTCAGAGTGGTTGGCATTAAGAAGGGCATCCAGCTGTAGAAGCATTGCTGGATCAGATAGGCGCCTGGTGCATCCGCTGGCTCTCTAGACAGCAGTCAAACAATCCAAACCATGCCAGCATGGAAAACGGATGTTAAACCATGATGATGATGATGATTATGATATACATATGGCTGCATGGTAAGAAGCTTGCTTTCCACCCACATGGTTCCCGGTTTAGTCCCACTGTGTGGCACTTTGAATATGTGTCTTCTATTAGAGCCTCAAACCAGCAAAAGCCTTGTGAGTGGATTTTGTAGACGGAAACTGAAAGAAGCCCATCATATATTTACTCTTCTTTTATTTGTTTCAGTCATTTGACTGCAGCCGTGCTGGAGCACCGCCTTTAGTTGAACAAATCGGCCCTAAGATGTATTCTTTGTAAGCCTAGAACCTATTTGATCAGTCTCTTTTGCTGAACAGGTAAGTTACAGAGATGTAAACACACCAGCATAAGTTGTCAAACGATGGTGGGGAGATAAACACAGTCACAAAGACATATACATACATACATGCACACATATAATAATAATGTTCGTCCTTCGGGTTCGAAGATGACCATTGACATCATTTGGTGGAATTGCTGCTATGAGACCGGAGGTGGCTGGTGAGGCCAATCCAGGCAAGAAAGCCTCTCCCACAAGTGGGGCAGAAATGGGTAGGGGCTGTGCTATTGGTGCAGGTGGCTCTGGCTTTCCGCATCTGGCGTTTCTGTTCTGCTGACTGAATCTGTCTCTCCTTGGCTGTCTTTGCTCCTGTGGTGATTGCGCTGCGCCAGGATGAGCGGTCGGCAGCAAGTGTCTCCCAAGTCTCAGTGCCGATGGAGAAGTCTTTGAGAGAGACTTTGAGACTGTCCTTGAAGCGCTTCTTCTGCCCTCCGACTTTGCATTTGCCCTGGCTGAGTTCACCGTAGAAGAGCTGTTTTGGGATGCGAGTGTCAGACATGCGGGAGACGTGGCCTGCCCATCTCAGCTGGGCCTTGCGCATGATCGTGATAGTGCTAGGGAGATCTGCCTGCTTCAGAACTTCCGTGTCTGGGACTTTGTCCTGCCAGCGGATGTGAAGGAGGTTCCGAAGACACCTGAGGTGGAAGTGGTTTATCTGGCGCTCGTGCCTTCGGTAAGCAGTCTACGTCTCGCAACCGTAGGGTGGTAAGCACGACTGCCCGGTAGACTTTCAGCTTGGTATTGAGGCTGATTCCTCTCCGCTCCCAGACTTTCTTTCACAGTCTCCCAAACGCGCTGCTTGCCTTGGAGATTCTGTTGATGATTTCAGCACCTATGTTGGCATTGCAGGAGAGAGTGCTGCCCAGGTAGGTGAAGTTTTCCACCGCTCGTAGGATCCGTCCATTCACCTTTATCTGAGGTTCATGGTATTGTTTGCCGGGGGCTGGCTGAAACATCACTTCGGTTTTCTTGGCACTGATGGTGAGACCGAAGTTGTCACAGGCTGATGAGAACCTGTCCATCCCGAGCTGCATCTCCTGCCCATCGATTGCGTTAAGGGCGCAGTCGTCAGCAAAGAGAAAGTCTCTGACGACTGTCTCCCTCACCTTTGTGACGGCCTGCAATCTTCTGGAGTTGAAAAATTTCCCGTCCGTCCTGTACCGTCCGATGTCGATACCGGACTTGCAGTCCCTAAAGGCGTTGGACAGCATTGCCGAGAACATGATGCTGAACAGTGTTGGGGCCAGGACACAGCCCTGCCTGACTCCGATGGTCACCTGCAAGACTTCAGATGAGTTGCCGTCATCAAGGACTCTGGATGTCATTCCGTCGTGGAACTGGCGGAAAATTGCAATAAATTTGCTGGGGCAACCAAATTTTCCCCTGACCTTCAAGAGTCCCTCCTGACTGAGTGTATCGAAAGCCCTGGTGAGGTCAACAAAGGTCATGCAGAGGTCAAGATGCTGCTCCATGCATTTCTCCTGGAGCTGGCAGGCGGCGAATATCATGTCATGTCACATGTATACATACATACATACATATATATATATCACAGGCTTCTTTCAGTTGCATCTATGAAATCCATTCACAAGGCTTTGGCCAGCCCGGGGCTATAGTAAAAACACTTGCCCAAAGTGCCACGCAGTGGGACTAAACCCAGAACCATGTGGTAGGTATGCAAGCTACTTACCACTTCAGCTCCTATATATATGTATATATATATATACATATATGTGTGTGTGTATGTATATATATATATATGCACACACACATACACACACACACATATATATACATATATATATATATATACATATATCTTAAGAGATGCTTGCATCTCTCCTGACACATGGGAGGGAATAGCTATTGATCGTAGCAGGTGGAGAAGAATTGTGCACGAGGGGACAGCTACTTTTGAGAGATCTCGAGTTGTGCATGAGCAAGTAAGGAGGAATGTCAGGAAGGGCATCGCTGTTACACTTCCAGATGGGGAAGGTCTTCTTATGATGCTGACATGCAAGACCTTGTCCAAAACCCTGTTCAGTAAAGCTGGACTCAAGAGTCATCTTTGTAGTCAAAAAATGAGACAGATGAGTGACAACCTGGCCACTGGTGGTGGTGTTACACACCATATTATTCATATCTGTCAGCATGTGGAAGAGAGTGTAATTTGGCAGGAGGACTTAAACGACATGCAAAGGTACATGAAGCTCAGTTACAACTACAGCCGGCTATTGCTGGAAAAGGTTTTAGCTGCTAATTCTGTACAAGACATTGTAGATCTTTAGCTGGGCTAAAAGTCACATTCAATCATAGCACCAATAACAGTTAAGCCTCGTGCAATGGCCAAGCTTGATAACGAGGGGGCAGCCATCATCATATCATATATACATATACTAACATACTAGCAGAGGCACCCAGCATTGCCCTGGAATGAAATTGTTCCTTATCTATTAATTGGAAGAAAAAAGCAATATATGTATAGAAATTTGTTATTTTAAATTCAATTTATTCTTCAATCGGGATACAATTTATTCTTTGATTGGGAAATTAAATCTGAATTCATAATACAAAATAATAATAATAATAATAATAATAACAACACAAAAAAATATCGGAAATAGAAATTAGAAAAAATACATCAGGAAAATGTAGATAGAAGCCACACAACAAGGCCAAATAGCATAAACACTGAGATAGTAAAACACGAAGACAAACGTAACATTTCCGACAAAAACGATGTAAACAAAAAACAACAAACCCAGACCGTAAGGATGCATAATAATGCACGAGAAGCAGCAAGCCAAAACACAACAGACAAACATAGAAATGAGAAAGAAAGCGACACAAATTTAAAACATGGAATCAACGAAGGGGAGCCTAATGATTATGATACTATAAAAAGTAGTATAATCAAAGAATTGAAAAACACAGATCTCAAAATGGACCACCAACCATACCTCCCAAAAATAAAAATAGACAAAACAACAACATCTATTATAAACAACATAAACCTAGCCATCACAGAACTAATAGCCACTGAAAGAAAAAGCGATATTACTGAGCTAAATGACTTAGTATATGCAGCAGCCACTTCAGCCACAAAAGAAGCTGGATACTCACTCAAACCCATCCAAACAGGAGTATCACCACCTAAACAAACCCTGTGGATAAATAGCATAAAAAAATACAAAAAAGGAGAAAAGATCTGTTGATTCTTAATGAAATCAGTAGACAATCAACGCTACTAAGCAACAAAAAGAAAACAAAAATACTGTGCTAATACAACATCACAGAAAAAGATTTACCTGAGATAAAAGAAAAGCTAAAGCAAGATATCCTTGCCAAAGCACGAAGGATCCGCCGGTATGGGAAACACCAACGTTTCTTTGAACAAAACAAACAGTTCAACTCCAACCCCAAAAAGTTCTACCAAGAGCTTGGCAAAATAAAATAGACATCACTGCAGCACCAATGGCAGAAGAAGTGGAAGAATTCTGGAAAGAAATATGGTCGGCAAAAGAACAACAACAAAAAAAGGAATATTAAAACAACAAACTCAGCATCTGAGCAACTTTGGACCCCCATAACAACTGAAGAGGTCACCTAGGCACTGTAAAGACTAAGCAACTGGAAGGCACCTGGGCATGACAAGATCCCCAACTTCTGGTTGAAATATCTGACAGGAATGCACAAAAAGCTGGCTGAAAACTTTAACAACATAGTGGCAGAGCCAGAGACAATGCCTGAATGGCTCATGAAGGGGAAAACCATCTTAATTCCCAAATCAAATGAGACAGCAAAACCAGCAAACTACAGACCTATAACCTGTCTCCCTACAATGTACAAAGCATTCACTACAGTAATATCACAAATATTAAACAAGCACCTGGATGAAAACAACCTGTTTCCAGAAGAGCAGAAAGGATGCCGCAAAGGCTCATATGGCTGTAAAGATCAACTAATGATCAATAAAGCCATAACTGAAGACAGCCACAGAAAGAAGAAAGGCCTCAGTATGGCCTAGATCGACTACAGAAAGGCATTTGATAGCATCCCCCACACATGGATCCTCGAAACACTAGCCATTAACAAGGTAGCACCAACAATTATAAAATACATAGGACACTCTATGAATAAGTGGAAAACAGTGCTACAGCTCCAAACAAAAGAGGGACTTGTGAAAACCAAAGCCAGCCATCCCCATTAGAAGACGAATTTTCCAGGGAGATACGCTCTCTCCACTCCTTTTCTGCTTGGCACTGTCACCTCTATCTGATATGATAAATAGAACTGGATGTGGATATAAATGTTACGGCAAAATGATCAGCCACCTTTTATATATGGATGACCTAAAACTATACGCTATAAATGACAAGCATCTGGAAACACTACTAAAGACAGTTCATGGATTCACCAAAGAAATAGATATGAAATTTGGATTAGAAAAATGCACCAAAGTAACTCTGGAAAGAGGAAAACTAGTTAAGAGTAGCAACATCACACTAGATAAAGCCAATGAAATAAGAGAATTAGACCAAAGCCAAACTTACAAATATTTAGGAATCCATGAACTTAATAAGACACAACACACACAAATGAAAGAGAAAATAAAGAAGGAATACTATAGATGAGTTAGATCAATACTAAAAACAGAGCTTAATGCTAAAAACAAGATAATAGGTATTAACACTTACAGCTACAATATCCTTAACTGGATGCTAAATGAACTAACCCAAATAGATAAGAAAACAAGAAAAATAATAACAGGATCTAGGATGCGTCACCCAAAATCTGACATAGAAAGGCTATATATACAACGTATAGAAGGTGGTAGAGGCTTTATAAAGCTGGAAAACTACTATAAAATAACCACCATAGGACTGCAAAAATACCTATTTCAGAGGCAAGGAAAACTGATACAAATAGCAGCAAAACACGAGCAAAACAAAAATTGTCCTCAGTATTTAAGGAAGCTGACAAATATAAACAAGAAATCATACCACCTAACAAATATGAAGAAGAAGAAGAGAAGAAGAAGAAGAAGAAGAAGAAGAAGAAGAAGAAGAAGAAGAAGAAGAAAACACAATAAAAGCTATAAAGCAAATGAAATCAAAACTAAAACTAGGACAGCAACGGACCATGATAAAACGATGGCAAGAAAAGCCCCTTCATGGTAAATACTGGACTAAACTAAACGCAAAAGAAATAGACAAAGAAAAATCCCAGCAGTGTTTGAGAAGCTCAGGACACAAAGCAGAGACAGAGGGATTTTTAATTGCTGCACAAGAACAAAGCCTCCCCACCAGAAATTGCCAAAAACATGTAATGAAAAGAAATATAACAACTGCAGAATATGTGGAGATGGACAAAAAAACAATAAATCATATTATCTCTGGCTGCCCAGTCCTGGCTAAGAAGGAATATATTCACAGATACGACAGAGTTGGGACCTACATACACTGGAAGCTATGCCAACATTATGGAATAACAACAAAAAAAAGTTGGCATAGGCACACACCAGAAAAGGTCACAGAAAACGAGAAAGCAACCATACTTTGGGATATGCCAATACACACAGATAGAGAAATTAAGGCCAACAGACCAGTTATAGTTGTCAGAGATCATGAATAAAAAAATGCTTTCTAATTGATGTATCAATACCAGCAGATGACAACGTTTCTCGAAAAGAAATGGAGAAACTTTCAAAATACAAAGACCTGAAAATAGTGGTAACTAGAATGTGGAATCTAAAAACAGAAACAATTCCTATCATAGTAGGTGCATTAGGCATGATAAAAAAATATTCAGACAAATACATAGCAAAAACACCAGGACTTACAAACACATATAACATACAGAAAATTGCACTACTGGGCACTGCACACATCCTACGCAGAACACTTTCAATACAGTAACCATCAGAGCATCACAACAAATCACAGCACATACCCAAGGCACACAGAGCTGCGCTTGGTAGTGAAGTGAAAGCACGTTATAAAAATAAAACTACTAAATGATAATAATAATAATAATAATAATAATAATAATAATAATAATAATAATAATAATAATGATACATAATTCAACACTTTTATGAAAGGAGATAAATTCTATCACACATGTTGAATGAAACTACGTATGAGCTTCTGGGTAAAGAACATTCTTTGTTTTCTGGTTTGGAGCAATAGACAAATAAGTCTTGCAAACTATCAACCCTGGAGTAACCAACATAAAGTTGACCATAAGAAAAGCAAGCCAGTAGATTTCAAAATTTGAATTTGATCTTTATTAATAGACTTTGCAAAGCAAAGTCACACTGGGAATTTTGTTGGTTTGATTGGAATTCTTGGAATGAAGACTTCTTCCCTAGAGGCACATCCAGTGATTGTGGTAGCTTCTATCACATTAGGTGATAATGTCTTCACAATCAACCTTGTCCCTTGCATAATTTAGGAGGATCTAAATTTGTTAGAGGCATTATTAGAACTCCTGCCTTCAGAAAAAGTTTATGTGGAAGAGTTCCAGGTGGCTCAACAGAATTAAGGAACTCAGTTGGGTAATGAACAGTTTGATTTTCATCAAGGACTGAATCAACTAATATGTATTCCTTAATGACTTGGAATCTTATTTGTTAATTCATAGTTAATCTTTGCTACTGTCTCACTTTTTGGGAGCAAGAATTGCCCTTTCACACAACCATTTATTTGAATTATAATTATTACTTAAGTCTGGAAATATCCTGTTCTTCAATTCAGTTAGGGAATCCACCATGATAGCAATATGAGCCAAACTGATATCACTATTCTCATCAAATGGTAGCTTCCCATTTCCTAATTGGAGGAGCCATTTTGAAAACTGTTCTTCACATTGGACCACATATAATAAAGCTTTCACATTAGAATTTAAGGAGAATTGCTGTACATAGGTGTGAAGACTTAATGCATGCTTTTATTTCATCAGATCTTGTTCGTTTCAGAATGGCTGTTAATGTCTGTCTGAAGTCTCCTGATAAAACACATGTAACTCCTACCATAAATTTATTGTTACCTTTTATGTTATGTAAGGCCTTATCAAGAGCTTCCATTGCATCTCTATGTAATATGGTGCATTCATCCCAAATAATCAGGTGGCATTGACACAACACTTCTGCTGAACCTGAATCTTTGCTTGTGTTTCAAATTGGACTGTCATTTGTGACTAGGTTTAGTGGTAATTGAAAAGCAAAATGAGCTGTTCGTCCTCCTGGGAGAATTGTGGCAGCAAAGCCAGACAATGCTACAGCAACTGCAATTCTTTTTGTTGCCTTATCTTGGAGAGGAGCAATGTCGTTACAAATGTTTTACCTGTGCCACCAGATGCATCAAGACAGAAAATTCCTCTGCTTTTTTCTGGCGATTGTGAAATTCCCTGCACAAACACACACACACACACTCACACACACAGTATCAAACGGATGTGTGTGTGAGAGAGAGAGAGAGAGAGAGTGAAAGAGTTTGTCGTCATTTATACATAATACATAAATAAATAAGCATACGTCGTTTTTGTATGTATGTGTGCATGTGTGTGTGAGAGAGAGGTGGGGTGGAGAGTGCAAACAATGAATGAAGTAAATATGAAAGGAAAAAACTTGTATAAATAAAAGCACATTAAAAACTATCTTGTGTTGAATATTTAAATTTGCGAACTTAGTAAATATTTCTGTCGGTAATTTATTGTAGTTGCTTCCAAATAACGAATTAAATCTTGAAATGAAAGCATTAAAATAGAGAGTGAGAGATTTCACGAATAAAAATGGAAAATTGTGCCATTGATACGTCAATACTGGAAGTTGACATTGAAAAAACGTTTAAAGAAGTGAATCATAAATATAAAACAATATTATTTATTTTTAAATAGAAAAATAAACTGATGACCTTATCATGTTTCTGAGGTCAAATTATTCAGGCATCCCAAGTATAAAAGCAATTCACTCAGCTGTTTTCATGTGAAAATCAAACAAACACACACAGGTGTATTTTATTATATGTATATATATTTGTGTGTGTCATTGTTTTCATGTTTGTCCCCCACAACTTAGCTTCACAACCAATGTTGGTGTGTTTACATCTCCATAGCATAGAGGTTTGGAAAAAAAGAGACTGATAGAATAAGTTCTAGGTTTACAAAGGATCAGTCCCTAGACCGATTTTTTTGACTAAAAATCCCTTTAAGATGATGCTCTAGCATGGCAACAGTCACATGATTGACACTAGTAAAAGAATAAAAGACTACATACACACATATATATATATCATATATACATACACATATAGATATATATATATCATACACACACACACACACACACATATATATATATATATATATATATATATATATATATATATATATATATATTGGGACATCCTATAACTAATGCGGTATTTATATTCTTTATTTCTTAAGATTAAGATAAACAATTGTTCTTTTTAAATCTAAAATATACTCTCCTTTATTTTCTACAATGCTCCTCCATCTATCTGCTAGACTCTCAAGGACCCTCTTCCAAAATTCACATGTCCGTGATGAAAAATATTCCTCCAATACTCTTCTGACCTCGTCTACAGATTTCATATTTATTCCATCCAAATGATTTCGGAGACTGCAGAATAAATGATAATTGGATGGGGCAATGTCCGGCGAATATGGTGGGTGGGGCATTCTTTCCATTCAAACTGCTCCAGCCTTTGGAATGTCATCCTCAATGTACGTGGCCAAGTATTATCCTGATGGAAGAACACCTTTCATCTTGAAACCAAAGATGGCCGTTTTTCTTCTAGTGGTGACTTAAGCAGCTCAAGCTACTTACAGTAGATCTCTTTTGTTATCATTTGGTTTGAGTTTAACAGTTCAAAGTTGACTAAACCTTTCAAATCCCACCAAACAGATAACAATACCTTTCGTGGGTGAAGACCTTCTTTAGTCTGGGGTGCTGGTGTTTCTCCTTTCCCTAAACACTGTCTTCAGCACTTGACATTTTTATAGGAAAGCCATGTCTCACCACCAGTCACTATTCGGTCCAAAAGGGGTTAATTCATAAGACGTAACAGCAAAGAAGAGCACTGTGCATGAAAGGACTCAGAAAGCAAAATATGCCAAAAATGCACCTTTGTCACTTCCATTATAGCTTTGAAACAAATAACTGTTAAAATCGAACTGCACTCTTCAAAACTTGCACAAAGAATGAGGACAGGGTAAAATTACTACCTGCTTCTATAGCAAATTGTTGCAGGTAGTTTATCTTGTCTCCCACCGACATTTAGTTCATGCAATTGAAAAGACCCCATTATTTATGGGATGACCCAATATACATCTATATATACATACCATGAAGGTGGTGAGCTGGCAGAAACATTAGCACGCCGGGCGAAATGCATAGCCATATTTCGTCTGCCGTCACGTTCTGAGTTCAAATTCCGTTGAGGTCGACTTTGCCTTTCATCCTTTCGGGGTCGATAAATTAAGTACCAGTTACGCACTGGGGTCGATGTAATCGACTTAATCCATTTGTCTGTCCTCGTTTGTCCTCTCTGTGTTTAGCCCTTGAGGGTAGTAAAGAAATATATATTAAGGTGCCAAACAATGAGATGGTACACAGAAGAATGTAATTGCAAAGCAAACTTCTTTCTCTTACAGACACACTGAATAAACAAACAAAAAAATAATAATTTATAGGTGATGATAATGACAATGATGATGTTGATGATGACGATTATGATGAAGACAACAGGTGATGATAATGGTGATGCATATTGAGTGCTGTAAATATAAATTATTGAAAAAATTTGAAGTAGAACTGTATGGAAGAAATTTCTATTTCAAGATGTTGTTACTGCAGCGTGTGTATGAATGTGTATGTGCACATGTGAGAGTGTCTTTGACTGTGTATAATACACTTTTATATATGTGAGCATTTGTGTGTATGTGTGTGTGTGTGTGTGTGTGTGTGTGTGTGTGTGTACATATACTCTGAATTACTCTATTTTTATTTTGAAACCTCTCAGCTCTTGGCAACTCACTTCCTTTGTGAAGCATCATAAGACCAAAATCCTTCAAAACTAAAGTAGAGTCATTAGATTTGAAATAAGCATAAAAGATTTTTCAACACAGCTAAAATAAGATAATTAAAATTTTTGGGAAAAACAATATGCTGCATAATTTACTGCTGTTATCAGAGAGGGTAGTGGTCCATGTATAATCCAAGTTGTATTTCATCAGAATGCAGCAGTCAGTTCAAATCACTGCTACAAATACACAAGTGCAGTTTGTAGAGGAATGGATTTTGTCTTGTTTTCTTTTTCCCCTCATATAATATTTATGATAATGAACTCTACAACCATTTATTAATAAGGGAATTAATTTCCATCTGTTTTCACATATCATTTATTTCCTTGTTACTGTTTCCATTGTGTTGCATGCTTCTACAGACTGACTTCTAGCGGTTTGTTTTACTTATTTATACTATATTGCAATTTATGAATGATAGTAACTAGTTACAATATTCTAAAGGATCAATCATTGGTTAACTGCAATTCTAAGTGCAACAGCAATAAGGGAATGTTGATAATTCGATTCAGAACAATCAGGACAAAATATTTTGTTCATAGCACACTTTTATATTTTGCTTGCTGATGTTTACATCCTTTGATTTTATCGATGTACATTGAGAACAGGTTCGGAAAAAGAAAGAGAGAAAGACACACACCCACAACCATTTTAGAGTTTTGTCAAACCATGTTACTAATAGTTTCTAAGAAAATTCAAATTAGTTGAGAACTGAACATCAGACATCAGTTAGCTCATACTCCTTAAATAATTTCTATGGGACCCTAGACAAACTGATTTGTTCAGAAACACAGGTAGTAGGACTAATGATGAGTATTCATTCACTTTGAGTACATTTGATGATATTAGTAACTTAGACTGATAACATTTTATAATAATAAAATCATGTATTTATTATATTATAAAATCTATATTTATTATATTCTGTTGCAAAATTTTACTTCAATACCTGATAGTAGTACAACATTAGCAATGGCATCCAGCCATAAAAACCATGCCAAAACACACTCAGAAGCATGGCACGGGCTCTTGCCTGACCAGTTCCTGTCAACCCATGCCAGCATGGAAGGAAGGAAGACACTGAATAAGGATGATGATGTATGCTCTCAATACTTACTGTGAAAGCTGCATGAATCTCTAAATCCATATATTTTCTACTACACTTATATATATATATATATAATATATATATATATATATATTTAAAATTTAAATATAGGATAAAATCTTTATAAGAATTTATCAAGTATTCAGCATGAAAACCTTATAATGGAAAAGTTTATAGGGATTTCATTTTAAATAATATTTATTATATTAAGGGCATTACTACGCATAAATGCCTCACACTATGAGGGACTATTAAAGTTAAAACTATCAATATAAATATACAAATTTATTTATAGTAGTTTTGACTTTAAGAGTCCCTCGTAGCAGGAGAGTTTTATGTGTAGTAATTCCCTTAATATAATATGATATCTATATCTATCTCTCCCTCTCTCTCTCTCTCTCTCTCTCTCTCTCTCTCTCTATATATATATATATATATATATATATATATATATATATATATATATATATATATATATATATATACATATATATATACATATATATATATATAGGGTAAAGACCCCCTTCGGTCATGAATGACCATGGAATTGCAACTAGAAAGTTCCTCTCTCAGACACAAGTCCAAACAAAGTTGATTGTGGAAGACTAGCAGTTGCCAATGCAGACCAGCCTCTCCTCTCCATACCACCGATGTTATGCTAGAGAAAGGCAGAGGCCAATACAACTTGGCATCACATATCTACACATGAGTGAACTGGAGCAACATGAAATAAAGTGTCTCGCTCAAGAACACAACACACTGCCTGATCTTGGAATTGAACTTACTACCTCATGATTGTGAGCCTAGTGCTCTAACTGCTGAGCTATGCACCTTACACACACACACACACACACACACATGCATATGTGTGTGTGTGTGTGTGTGTGTATATATAGGGAAGAGGATTTGAAAATGCAGGGTTCTTTAAATGATGCTTATTGACTAGACATGTTTTGGTTTTTTAAAAAAAGATTTTCAAAGGTAAAATGTAAGGCTTTGTGTATCCCTTGTGGTGTTAAAAAATGGTTAACATGGATATATTAAAATACAGTGATAGAAATCTTTGACAATGATAAGAAGATGTTTACATAAAAGTGTTCAAAATATGTAGTAAAATAAATTCATAATTATTTATAAATTCATCAAAAGTCATGATTGTATATAAGCATATATACAGAAAGAATTTATAGACAGTATTTGATAGGAGAAAGTATGTATTGCTTGGTCAAAACTTCATCAGAAAACATATTTAAGTATTTATACAGAATTGTAGGGGAATGACCAACCTTTTTTCTTCATCTCCAGTCTTCATCTCTGTTCAACGGACAGAGTCAACAACTATTGAAAAGGTTACAAGACACAACTAAAATTTTAGAAAAATAAGTAAATAAGTGGTAATTTTACCAGTGAGTGTGTTAAATTTTAAGGCACTAAAAACAATGACTCATGCCAGACACAACAGAATGTGCTTCAACACAGGAACTCACATAAAGAATCTTGTAAACCAAATCCCCAAATGATATATATAATTAATTATTAATTATATCAGGGTAATAAAGATTTTAGAAAGTTTTACTACAAGTGGCCTAGCATATTGAAAAATTAGTCAACAGACTATATTTTATATGAATTATATATATATATACATATATATATATATATATATATAATATATATATATATATATATTATATATATATATATAATATATATATATATATATATACATGCATATGTGTGTGTGTGTGTATACATACTGTGTGCTATTCTGTTTTGTTTCGTTTTTTTTTTTTGTAGGATCAACAAAGGCAGTACTCCATCCAATGAGAAATGAGAGATGAATATTTAAGAAACACTCGATTTAAATGTTAGCTACTCTAAGTTTAGTGCACAAATCATGCAATAGTTGAACAAGCTTGTATAGCAAGCCCTGTACTATTATGCTATCTCTCAGGCTATTACATGAAATTTATAACTCCCATTTAAATCCTATTTTTATTACCCTTGCACCATTAGATTACTCAGTCAAATACAATGCCCGTTTATTCATATTGTTTTCAATTAAACATAATGCACTTAAGCAGAATTTCTATCAACCAAACTCTACCCACACATCATTGGTCAACCTATGGCTTATTGCAAAGTGCTTGCTTGGGGGAATCCAATCCAGACTCACATTGATATGAAACAAAATTCTTAACACACAGCCATGTTTGTCTGGTCAAAAATTTGTATCAATATAGATTCAATTAGCTTTAGAAATTCCTTCACACCTAATGTTAAAAGAAGTAAATCTGAAGTAACCAACATTAAAATTGAAGTATGTCATATGGTACATAAAGTAAATTATACTCTTTTACTCTCTTTTACTTGTTTCAGTCATTTGACTGCAGCCATGCTGGAGCACCGCCTTTAGTCAAGCAAATCGACCCCAGAACTTATTCTTTGTGAGCCCAGTACTTATTCTATCGGTCTCTTATGCTGAACTGCTAAGTGATGAGGACGTAAATACACCAGCATCGGTTGTCAAGCAATGCTAGGGGGACAAACACAGACACACAAACATATACACACACACTTATATATATATATACATATATACGACAGGCTTCTTTCAGTTTCCGTCTACCAAATCCACTCACAAGGCATTGGTCGGCCCGGGGCTATAGCAGAAGACACTTGCCCAAGATGCCATGCAGTGGGACTGAACCCGGAACCATGTGGTTGGTTAGCAAGCTACTTACCACACAGCCACTCCTGCGCCTATGCATAAATTATGCATAAATTTGTTTGGAAATACCTAATTCTATCTGAAGTTACCACTTCAACTGCTAAAGGAGAGATTTCAACAAGTAATTGAGTTGAAGTAAAGTCAAAAACATATGTAAGACACAAACTTACATATATTTTTGACTTTACTTCAACTCAATTACTTGTTGTTCAAATTGACCAACAATTGAACATTGTATTTAGATTGAAAGCAATCTTAAAATTTCTATGCAAATTTAAAGATATTTTAGCTATAGGTTAGCCCTTGTAAGGCTACCTATGATGAAAAGCACTCAAGCCATGCCAATCAAATAGTTATATTATTCAATGTGACCTTTTCTAAGATGGAAAGATCTTATTTGGATGTGTGGGAGTGATTGTTTGTTATTCCTAGTAAGTTTTCTGGCTATATAGAGCCTCCTATGTTAGCTTTGTTGGGTATAAAGTTATTGATGTAGGATGTCAAAGAAACGTTGTATAGTGCTTGTTACACCAATGTGTCAATGAAATGTGGATTTCAATCCCTGTATATTCTCAGTTCTATCATATTCTGATATTTTGTATCAGATTTATCTGCTTTGTTATGAAATGTAAACAGTTATTCAACAATAAACAATAAGTTAACTAACAACAAAACGTAATTTAATTGAAGTTTGAAAACAGAACAAAAAAGAGAAACAGTAAAAGAATAATTAGCACATTTGAAATATAATTTAGTAATTGTTTTTCTTGAAATTATACTTAATTATCTATCTTTAATTTTACTTTTCTTTTCTTTCTTTTGTACTTTTCTTGAAATTTTAAGCAAAAAACTATTGTCAGACAGATTTAATGAGCCAAACTTACAGTGATGCGGTAAGCCAAAACAACATTAACTTCTTACATAAAAAAGAAATAAAAACAAAAAGCTAAAAATCTCATTTACAAAAGAGATAAATAGTTAAACACATATTTTTGTTTGTCAGGAAAATGTCTTCAAGAGATCATTGACACCACCTTGATACCAATTGTCATAGCAGTCTGTTTTCAACAAAACTGTTTCAAATGAATTACTTAAAATATCACTAAAAGTGATAAACCAGGAAACTATTCATGGCAACTTCAATAAACCAACCCAAGTTTCAGAATTTGTGCTAGAATCAATAAACTAACAACCACATTCTTCCTCTACATCTTCTCCCCACTCATCCACCCTCTTCCTCCACCACCACCAGTACCACTAACAAGAACAACAACACTATCATTATCGTTGTCATCATTATCATCATCATCATCGCCATCAGCACTCCTCCTCCTCAAGAACTAGAAATGTCTGCTTGACGAAGGCTGTGCTAGAGTCACACATCAACCAGTACAACAACAACAACACAGAAATAATTATATTATCTGATGATATTCACCAAGCAGAGAGATTCAAACACAGATGGTTCTTATTAATATTTACTCTGCAGATCATGAAGAAATGGAGTATGCCATAAAATGTGTAACTAACTAATTTTCTTAAACACATATAATTTCAATATTTAATGCTAACAAGCTTTGAGAATGTATCTCAGGAACTATGCATATAATATGCATGAAACAATGAATAAGAACACTGATTTTTTTTTTCTTTTCATTTCCTCTCTTTCTCTCTCTCTCTCTCTTCCTCTCTCTTTTTGACTGTTGAATGTAAAATGATGCTGCGGCTTGTGTGAGGTGCAATTGCTGCATAAGCAGATGAAGTATACATTTCTGGTGCCAATACTATAATTTCCATTACTGAATCTCTTTTATTAAATAGAATTGTTTACATAAACAATTACTCATTGTAATTTGGTTTTCCTGCAATTTGCCAGGGAATTCTTTAACAAAAGTGCTATATTTCAATATCTATCAAATGTAATTATAAATATTCGATGTTTTATTTTACTTTTATCGGAAATATTTACTGTGTTTTACAGAGAGAAACAACAAATAAACTGATAATATTCTGAAAAATGGTGAAGCAAATATACAATAATTTAATTTGTATACTGACAAAACACAAATGACTGATAATGTTTCTCTAGTTTCAGATATATGAGAAAGCTGCCTGTGAGGGGAATTCTATGAAGAAATGTTTGCTTGTCATCAGTTACAGATAAACAAGTTATAATATGATTATTGTCTGCAATATTTTGATAAAATAGTACAGCAGAAAAGTCCTTCAAATTTTGTTTGGGTTATCTTTACATTTTATTCCTCTATAACTGATTAAATACCAGTAACATACAACTCTATTCAAATAGACAGTTATACATCTTACTCAATAAAAAGCTGCAATATTTATCAAGTTGAAAAAAATACTCCTTAAATATGATTTTGTTTCCATCAGATATATTCTTAGCTGTCCCAGTAGCAAATCAGGTTTTCTATGAACAGAAGTTGCTAGCTCAATTCTGCTCCATTTTTGGAAAGAGAAATTCTATGAATGGTCTTTCTCAATCCTTCACACAGTGCAATATAGCCAATTCTAAAATAGAAAGGGAAGAGAGTGGGAGAGAGAAAGAGTTGAGAGTGTATGTGTGTGTGTGAGAGAGAGGGAGAGAGAGAGAGGAGGGGGAGAAGAGTTGGCTTCAATTCTTGACTGGTTTTTTATTTATTGATGACAGAAGGATGAAATTTATAATAGATTTATTGGATTAGCAAAACTAATTTTGGACAAGCTTCCATTTAGGAAGGCCATTTCCTGAGTTCAAATCCTACCAGAGCTATTTTTGCATTCATGACCTCAGTTTTTTTAGGTCATAAATATTTACAGCAGACATTTCTGAGTTTGATGCAATGAATAATATGAACCAGTTACAAAAACATTTAGTTCATGCCTAGCCAAAAGTAATCAATATTTGCTGATGTTATTCACTTCTTATCATATAGTACTAATCTCTTCCATGGTTAGTTGGCAAAAAAAAAAAATTATGGAAGAATTCAATGAATTTAGTTGCCATAATGTTTGAAAACTTTTAACAGTTTAATCTTTTGTGACTTGTTTGTGTTGGAAAGTGAGATCACATGCTGTTGTCGCTTTATTCTTTCTTTCCTTCCTTCAAACCTCACCTACTGCTCAAACTGGTACAGTGCTGTTGTAACATTCAACATGCCTTAGGCAGATCCCATACATATCCATGTCTGATCATACCCAGTTTCTTCCAGAGAGAAAAATGAGAGAGAGCATGAGGAATTGGTTTTGGTAACAGAGTAGCACTTTATTAATTTTGAGGGGATACCAGGTAAAATTGATTGTGTAGGATTTGGACTTAAGATAAAGACAGCCAGACACCAAGAGGCATACTTTCTGACACTCTAATGACTGCTAATTAGCCAACATTTTGTAATAAAAAAAAAAGAAAATAACACTACTTTCTTTCACTTTTTGACCATTCATGGGAAAGAATGCAAAATGGTAGATTATTTGCTCTTTCAAGCTATTGAATCTGAAATCTAAATTGAGTTCTTCCATGAACCCTCCTAAGAAAATATCTGACTAACAAAAAACAGCATAAGTTTTCTTAGATCTTGGATTTTACATTAGTTTTTCATGTATGTAAATTTAAACCAATAAGGGAATTTCTACAGGTGACATTTCTAATATTTCTGTGACCCTGTCACATTATTTTCTTATGCTTAGCCCTTTAACATTCAGATTAGTTTGTCAAATGTAATATTTATTTATTCCCATTGTTTTGATTTAATCATGCATTATCTTGTAGCTTTGAGATTTCTATTATGGGATTGTTTACTTTTAGTATGACATTGTAGGGTAAGTGTCAATGACTGTATTTGACCAATTTGAACATAAAACAAATAAAATATTTTAACCAGATATTTTAGCCAGGTGTAGGAGTGGCTGTGTGGTAAGTAGCTTGCTTACCAACCACATGGTTCCAGGTTCAGTCCCACTGCATGGCACCTTGGGCAAGTATTTTCTACTATAGCCTTAGGGCAACAAAGCCTTGTGACTGGATTTGGTAGACGGAAACTGAAAGAAGCCCATCGTATATAAGTATATATATATATGTATGTGTGTGTATATATGTCCCCATAACTTAGCGGTTTGGCAAAAGAGACTGATAGAATAAGTACTAGCCTTACAAAGAATAAATCCTGGGATCGACTTGCTCAACTAAAGGCAGTGCTCCAGCATGGCCACAGTCAAATGACTGAAACAAGTAAAAAAGTAAAAGAGATATGGTTGGTTTAAATGCTAAAGGGTTAAAGTACGTGACACTCTTGTTTTAGTCTAACACATAAAATATAAGCTCCATAGGAAACCGTGCAATACCTCAACTACTGTAAAAATAATGTGTCATAACACTTCAGTTAGAAACACTGTAAAAATAACAGCTTAATATGGAAGAAACTAAACAACTAAATCTTTCTCATCTCACAAACTGTTGTGATAAAAAAAAATAGATGATGTGGTCCAGGGTACCCAACACACAAGAAAAAGACAAAGCTATAATAACTTTGATTATAGAACTCCTCAGTTAGGTTTGAGTCATGAATACTGAGAACAATAATATATAAGGGAATTAGCAATGCTTCTATTTTTCATGCGAACATTTAAATAACAGTCTTTGAACAAACAGAAAAATGTGCTTACATCTAATCTGATCTCTGAACATGCTGCAAAGGACTTTTTACTCACAGAAAATAGAAGGGGATGGGGAAGGGGACCTTAGACTTTCTCATTCCAGCGTTTTTATCTCCCCCCCCCTTGTACTGCCTACAAATATGACCACCAAACCAATCAGAAACTACTAGCTTTGTAGAAAAAGAATATGGAAGTGGGTGCAGGAAGATGATCAGGGATTTGCAAATATACACTGCTCTTATATTGGTGGGAAATAATTTTTTACAGTGGTCCTTCTCATATACTATTAACTAATCCAACCTCTGAATATGCTGCTTAGGGCTTTTCCCTAGTTAAAAAGACAGGGATGGGGGGTCATGATCGAAGGCTAGATTAATTGAAAGCACATGAAAAAAAGAATGAGGAAAAATAATTATTTCCCACTGAAACCAAGAGTGGGGTTGTATAAATTTACCACCTCATCATTATCCTCCAAAAAGAAACATACATATCATACTTGGCAGCATATAAAATAGGTTTTTTTTTCTATTTTAAAATCTATTTAAAAATTGGTTCTACATCTAAGGTGGTCATATTACAGATGAGAAACTGAGCTCTATAGACTAGGGAACTGGACTAGCAAAAATCTTCTCAGTACAATAATAGTCACTAATAATAAAATATTGAAAACAAACCAAATTATGACTGTCTGTTTGCAGGCATGGCTGTGTGGTTAAAAGCTTGCTTCCCTACCGCATTGTTCTAGGTTCAGTCCCAGTGCTTTTATATATGATAAATTTGTGGTTTCATTCTTTATTTATCCATACTGTCACAGAATCATAAATTTTCCCTACAAAATCACTCTGAGATACGTTTGAATAGGTATATGATGAAACATACTAAATTTATTTTTCCACAAAATATACTTGTAAAATAAGAATGTGTCTTGTGTCTTATATGCTGGCAAATATGGCATATATAAACAAATGTGATTCTTTCCCAAAAATTACACTTCATATTCGTGGCTCTGATGAAGTTATAAGGTGTTATTCTGGCACTCAACTATGAGTCTACTGCATCTTATAGCAGAAACAGCTGTGAGCTAATGAAGTTCATAAGCAAATCATTTATTCCCTTGTCATCTCTCTTTCTTATTACTGCTCTATACTTAGCTAACACTTTGTTCTCAAACATACATATATTGAGTTCTACACCAGATTATTAGTCTTTTAATGCCAAAGCAAAATATTAAAAGCATATGGTGGTTTTTGGAGTAATGGCTCTGATTTTAGCTAGTGGTATTTATATACCCTACTGAATCTTAATTTACTTTATATCATGTCTGTAAAGGTGTAAACTTGCTAGCTACCTTATCATTATAATAATACTTCTTTATTTAAATTTATGTGTGTGTGTGTTGTTGTAATTATATAAAAATAATAAATTTGTACCCTATAAGTTATTGAGTAACCCATCAGATTATTATGAAATTGTTTTTTATGGTAAAAAGAGAGATTTCTTTTCTCCAAGGTAACTGCAATGAATTTGCCTTTAGACACTGAAATATATTACTTATGCTTAAACACTGTTTTGGTGCTGTTACTGCTGTAATATATACATATATATATATATGTGTGTGTGTGTGTGTGTATACAGGGTACAATTGGTAAATTGTCACCATTTTACATTTTTAATTTCATGCATGTGCATTGTTTGTTTTTGATTTTGTCGACTACACAGTATAATTAGTTGGGGTCCGTCTGTGAGAAAAACACCACCATGACATAATTCACTCTAACAAAAATTTGGAAACAACATGCTGTACTGCTTCGCATTCTTACCAGAAGCTCCAATACAAACATTTCAACATGTGTGGGCGTCAAACTGAGGACAGTACAATCTGAGGACATGTAAAATGAGTTATAAAAAATCAACCATCTGGTCAACATCGTGGTATTTAGAGTGATCACTAGTGATGGTGACATTATGCCGCCATTCATCGTCCCACATGGCCTCACACTCAACATGGAGGTCTACATCAAATACCTGAAGGCAGTAGAGTTGTCCTGAGGCAAGAGGGTGGCTACTCAAAGAATCTTGGTCCAGGTTATGTGTTGTGTTCTTGAGCAAGACACTTTATTTCACATTGCTCCAGTTCACTCAGCTGCAGAAATGAGTCGTGACATCACTGGTGTCAAGCTGTATTGGCCTTTGCCTTTCCCTTGGGTGACATCGGTGGCATGGAGAGGGAAGGCTGGTATGCATGGGCGACTGCTGGTCTTCCATAAACAACCTTGCCCGGACTTGTGCCTTGGAGAGTAACTTTCTAGGTGCAATCCCATGGTCATTCATGACCAAAGGGGGTCTCCGATATATATATATATATATATTAGCCAGTGGGGTGGTGTCATTTGAAGGCTAAAACAATGCGAAGTGCATTGTGACTAGCGATGTGTAGCAACATCTGATACCCTGGTTAGTCACGGTGATATATATATATATATATATATATATATATATATATATATATATGGATGTGCAGTGTCAGTGTACATGTACAACAGAGCACTAATGTATTGAGAGGAAGGTTAGGCATAAGAATTATATGCAGTATGCAAGAGAGGAGACTGCACTGGTTTGGCCATGTGAAGCAGATAGATGAGGACAGTTGTCTAAGGATGTGGTGATCACTTAAAAGAAAAGGAAATTGTGGAGGGTGACCCAGGAAGACAAAGAACGAAGTATTAAAGGCCAATTTCCAAACATTGAGACTTATGAAGGAGATGATAGAGAACCAAGATGTGGAGTGCATTGCCCTGTACTCATGAAGACCCATCCATCATAACAGAATTGATATCCTAAAACCAAGGTGACATTTATAAAGCATTAGTATTGTTGCTGGTGCCAAGTAAGAAAGCTCTCATGCCGGTATCACATAAAAATCACTGGTAAATGGTACCATGTAAAAAGCACTCAGTTCACTCCATATAGTGGTTGGTGTTAGGAAATGCATCCAGCATTAGAAATTAAGCCAAAACAGGCTATGGAACTTGGTGTTGCCCCTGGTCTTGCCAGTTCCTATCAAGCTGTCCAACCCATGCCAGCATGGAAAACAGTCATTAAATGATGATGATGATGATGATTGATGTGTGTGTGTGCGTGCATGTTTGTGTGTGAATGTGTGTGTGTGTGTATGTGTGTGTGTGTGTGTGTGTGTGTGTAAGTAAATAGAAGTATGCCATTGGTTGCTCACGTTTGTTTCAGGTAAGGAAAATAAATTAATCCTGGTAGAAACATTAGCATGCCAGGCAAGATGCTTAGTGGTATTTCATCTGTCATTACATTCTGAGTTCAAATTTCGCTGAGATCGACTTTGCCTTTCATCCTTTCAGGTCAATAAATTAAGTAGCAGTTGCGTACTGAGGTTGAACTAATTGATTGCCCTCCTCCCCAAAACTTTCAGGCCTTGTGCCTAGAGTAGAAAGAATAATTATTAGTAAGTGTGTGTATGCGCATGTGTGTATTTGTGTGCATGTGTGTCCACTATAATGAGAAATAAGTTAAAAAGAGAAAAGTGCATTTCCTATTGGAAATGATTTGGCGAGGTTTGCCAGAACTTGCCATATCTTAGAATAATTCTCCCTTCAGATACATTTAAAGGTAAAAGAAAATTTGGTGAGCCATTTATTTGTTTGAATATTAATGTGATCATACAACCATGTTTGCTTTGTATGCAGAAAGGAAAGGAAATTGTCAATTCTGAATGTCACTCGAAGAAAGACTTTTAAAGTCAGGTGCTGTCTGAGAGAAGAAGAGTCAAATATAATAAATAATATTTACTAAGTCAATTTAATGCATACATACAAGAAAATTATTTGGTGTATTAGGTAAAGAGGAATTACTAGTTATTTGTAGTGTTGGAAGGTGGCAGGTCACATATAGAAAGAGATGCAATGACAACATGAAATTTCAGTTCCTAGCTGGTGCACATTAAAGAGACAAGATGAAGTCATTCGAATAAAGCAATATAAAAGACAATTTTCCAGCATTATACACTAAATGTTTCTCGTCACTTCACTATAGTGATGAGTGTCAGTTTTAGTGAACATTTCAGCTCAGAATATTTCTCTACTTTAGTATGACCTAGTTGAAAAACCAATGATTTTAGCTTTAATTTTAAAACACCTCTCCATAAAATACTGTTTGCATTGAGAGCAAAACAAATATTGACAAGTATATATATACCAAGTGCACATGTTTGTAAATTACAGCTAGACACAAACATAAACATACAAGGATGCAAACATTCGCTAATACAGACACACACACAAATACACAGACACAAATGCATGTACACACATTCAAGAAAATATAGATTAACTTAAAATGTGTCTACAGTTTGTCCTTTACATCTTCAGTAATTTTCTTTAGACAGAGATTAAGATGAGAAGCAAGACAATAAATTACATACATTAAACAAGTCTAAAAACATTGAAACTGTTTTTACTGCATAGATATTTTAATGCATTGCCAAGGCTTCTTTCAACAAAAGATAGAGAGCACTTATAAGGTATCTTTTTAGTACTAACATTTACAGAAATGAAATACAGTATTCCTACCAAAACTATGAATAATTGCCCAGAGCAAGTGATAGAACTTGGCTTCATAATTATAACTACGTTGAAAACACATCAAAATGCAAGATATTGGACGATTATAACAGTGTAAAGACAACATGATAGAAAATATCTTTAAAAAACAAATAGTAGAAATTGAATAAGTCTGACTAATATGTACTGTGAATAGAGAAGAACCAGAATGGTTCACAAGAATGATATTGCCATAGACATCAGTTGTGACTAGACTAAAAGCGGTCACACCTACCATTGCACATGAGGTTAATTGATGATATATTAGCAGAGATTAAAGTTTGTAGGGAATCATTGTTCAGTCACCAGGTACAGTAACTCAGTGACCTGAAGATCATAGGAAATGACAATTGATTTTTTTTTCTGAATAAATAGAAGATATATATATATATATATACATATATGTAAATGTGAACAAAACACATGCATACATTCAATGAATACACATACACTATGCACACATACATTATCAGAATTTAGAGACTTTGAAAGATATCAAGTAAATCATTTTTAATGATGGAACTTCAAGTTGATAAGACTATATACATATATATATACATATGTGCATATATATACATATATACACATGTGTATATATATACATGTGTGTGTATATATATATATATATATATATATATATATATACACATGTGTGTATATATATATACAAATGTATATATATATATATATATATATATATATATATATATATATGCATATATATATATATATATATATATATATATATATTTATATTTGTTTGCTTGTTATCAGTCGTAAGACACTTGTTGTTTTCACCGTTAATGCTTCTGTATTTCATGTTTCTGTATTCCATTATTGTTTTTTTTTTTTTTTATATCTGTCCCTTTTGCTGTCCTGGTGTTCGTATGCATTCGATCCTTCTTCCAGGAAATCTACGCTTCCAGCTTAGTTTTTCTAATGCTCGTTGCTTAGTTTTTCTTGGAGGGCTGGCCGTGATCTAGTAATCTCAAGATTAATCAGCCGAAATTACTACGATGATCCGGTTCTTGACTGAAGACTGAGGGTTTCGAGTGTCCTGTCCGTGTTTATTGTGTCGTCTTCTAAGAGTTATACGTTCTTGTCCATGTTGTATTTTTCTACATACCTTAACATATATTCCAGGCGCCCCGTACCCCCCTTATCTTTAATGTGAGCACATATTCTTAATAATTGGTACGACTCTCTGTTTGTCTCTCTCTCTCTCTCATTTTTACTTGATCTGTCCCCCTCTCTCTCTTTTCTCTCTACTCATCCTCTTTTTCTCTTCTCTTTCCTCTGATTCTTTGGTCTAGTCTTCCACTACCCTCCTATTTCTTTGTCTCGCTCTGCACTCACAGGTCATTCTTCGACACCCATCCCTTCTCCTCTCTGATTCCTTCTTTTTCTCTCTCTTCTCTCTCTTTGTTGCGTTTGTCCCTCCTCTCTCTCTCTCTTCCTTTGCTTCTCTTTCTTTTCTTTTCCCTCTTCTCTGTCACGTGACTGTTGGCCGAAATCTGCCTTTCAGCTCCTGACCCTCGTCGTGTTAACATCGTTGTTTTTCGCCCGCCGCTATAAAGGCTTCTTCCAATGCGCCAGAGAAAAAATTTGTTTGCTTGTTATCAGTCGTAAGACACTTGTTGTTTTCACCGTTAATGCTTCTGTATTTCATGTTTCTGTATTCCATTATTGTTTTTTTTTTTTTTTTTTATATCTGTCCCTTTTGCTGTCCTGGTGTTCGTATGCATTCGATCCTTCTTCCAGGAAATCTACGCTTCCAGCTTAGTTTTTCTAATGCTCGTTGCTTAGTTTTTCTTGGAGGGCTGGCCGTGATCTAGTAATCTCAAGATTAATCAGCCGAAATTACTACGATGATCCGGTTCTTGACTGAAGACTGAGGGTTTCGAGTGTCCTGTCCGTGTTTATTGTGTCGTCTTCTAAGAGTTATACGTTCTTGTCCATGTTGTATTTTTCTACATACCTTAATATATATATATATATATATATATATACATATGTAATTTTTTGGACTAATGGGTATATGTCAATTAGTGTGTTGAGCAAATGAATAAAGTACATACACAGTTTGAGCTACCTGGTGTCATCCACTGCTGGAGTATATTTCTGCTGGATCTACTTCAGGAATTCCACAGTATTAGTTGTGATAATAATAGTTGATGAAGAAGATGGAAGATATATTTGGCACTAGTCTTTATTCAGTATGACAATCATTTCAACTCATACTGAAATTGTCTGTTATGGGCAGTATTTTGAACATCTAATAGTGTTGCATAAATCCGTGCAGTTTGAGTCACATCAGATACATACAAAAGGATGGGATGTCCCACTAGATATACTGAGATGACCTAGGTATGTTGTTCGTGCCTGCTGTATCTTGATCAAAGCTTGATGTGATACAAACTGCACAGATTTATGCAGCACAATTAGATGCATAAAATCCTACCCATAACAGTTTCAGAATGAGACAAAAAGATCGTCGTACTGAATAAAGACTAGTGCCAAATATATCTTCCATTTCCGTCATCAATTATTATTATTATTATTATTATTATTATTATTATTATTATATTAGCATAAAGAAAATTGGGTTAAAAACATTCTTGCCTTGGTATAATGGTTAGAATGCCTGTCAGATTCGCAGAAGATGTAGATTTGAGTCCCAATGACTGCCTTTCACTTTTTTCTCATTCAAAAAGGTTTTAACTCAATATTATACACACCATTATAGCATTATCTATTTTGAGTTCCACCATCAGAAATAGTTTACTTCATATCTCTCAGAGTTTCTAAATTCTTATATTGTTAACATCTTACAACTGTCACTGGTAATCTCTCCTATTTTACTTGTTTCAGTCATTTGACTGTGGCTATCCTGGGGCACTGCATTGAAGGGTTTTAGCTGAACAACTAAAGTACAGGGATGTAAACATACCAACACTGGTTGTCAAGCAGTGATGGGGAACAAACACAGGCACCCCCCCACACACACACACACATACAATGGATGTCTTTCAGTTTCCATCTACCAAATCCACTTACAAGGGTTTGGTTGGCCCAAGAGTACAGGAGAAGACACTTGCCCAAAGTGCCATGTAATGGGATTGAACCCAGAATAATATGGTTGGGAAGCAAACTTCTTACCACTCACTCATGCCAGCAGCTTCTTACCACACAGCCAACAAAATTTGGAGTGTTGCTTTGGTATATTAGTTAAAGCATCCATCATGTTTGCAGATGCTGATCAAAGTTCTATAGGTGGCATTCAAATTTTTTCCATCTAAGAAGTTTTTAAACCCAGTATTCCATTTTATTATTAATAGCTTTAGGTTAGGTGACAGTCTGGCAGAAATGTTAGCATGCTGAGCAAAATGCTTTGTGACTTTATGTTCTGAGTTCAAATATCTCCAAAGTCAACTTTGCCTTTCATCTATTTATGGTCAATAAAATAAATATCAGTTCTATATTTAAGAGACGAGGAATTATGTACATTATTTACATTTGATGGATATTCCTAAGGTATTTTTCGATGTTGTTGTTATTATTATTATTATTATTATTATTATTATTATTATTATTATTATTATTATTCAGGTCACTGACTGGAATTGAACTCAGAATCTTGGGGTTGGTAACCTGTGCTCTTAACCATTATGCCATTTGCCCACAGGCATATGGCATAGTGGTTAAGAGCACGGGCTACTAACCCCAAGATTCTGAGTTCAATTCCAGTCAGTGACCTGAATACTGATAATAACAACAACATCGAAAAATACCTTAGGAATGAGAACCCAGGTTCGAAAGTTCCCCAAGACACCTGATGAAGGCTGGAGGATATATCAGCTGAAACGTGTTAACAACAAACAAGATGAGGACAAATATCCGTCAAATGTAAATGATATAAACAAGTACCAATTGCATCAACTGGGGTCGATGTGATTGACGTAACCCTCCCCCCAAATTGTTGGCTTTGTGCCAAAATTTGGAACCACTATTAATAGCTATATCTACTTTGAGTTCTACCATTAAAAATAACTGGTTTTAGATACATATAACTGCAGTATTGCTAATGAAATCAACACAATCCACAAAAATACAAAAACAAATTTGGGTAACCTGAGTAAACAAAGTGAATATGTGAGTGTATTAAACATCATTGTTATAGATTCCTCTTTTTAAAAGTTGAAGAGGCTAAGTTTTTTAAGTTATTACACTGGCATTGTAAAAAAGAAAACATTTCCTAAAAACATATATATATTTGAAAGTAATAGCAAATTGAAAATTCATTTTGAAACACGCCCACACACAAACATTGTGAAATTATTTTCTAATACTTTTTAAATTTGAAATTATATTCTAATATATATTTTTAATAAGAAATGTTTTCACTTTTATGATGCTTGTGTAATAATTTCAAAAAATTAGTCTCTTCAATTAAAAAGCGAAATCTGTAATAATAACATTTAATACATTTATATATGCTTTTTTTTTTTATTCAGGAAACCCAAGTCTATTTTTGTATTTTCTCAGATTGTTTTAGTTTTATAAGCAATCCTGCAGTTATATGTATCTAGCCAAACATCATCATATAATTTACTTCTATCTCTCAAAGTCTTTTAATTCTTATTTTGCTTCCTAACCACATAGTTTGAGATTCAGTCCCACTGCACGACACCTTGGGTAAGTGTCTTCTGCTATAGTCACGTGCTGACCAAAGCCTTGTGAGTGGATTTGGTAGACAGAAACTGAAAAAAAATCCATCGTATATATGTATGTATCTGTGTGTGTATGTCTTTTTGCCTATGTTTGTCTCCCTAAGACCACTTGACAAACCATGCTGGTGAGTTTATATCAGTGTAACTTTGTGGTTCAGCAAATGCAGTTGATAGAATAAGTACTAGGTTAAACAAAATATTAAGTCTCAGGGTCGATTTGTTTGACTAAAACCCTTCAAGGTGGTGCTCCAGCATGGCTGCAGTCAAATGATTGAAACAAGTAAAAGAATAAAAGAATAATAATTTTGCAATTCTTGTCAGTAAGAACAGAGTCTCTGAAATGGATGGGGAAAACTAAAGGTTTGCTTTGGTTCACTGGTTTAAATGTCATTCATATTTACAGAAGATATGGGTTTGATTCCCATGGGCAGCTTTTAACTTTTTTTCCATCCAATGGGATTTTCAACCCAATATTCTACATGGTATTATTAATGGCTTTATTAAGGCAGTGAGCTGGCAGATTCATTACCACAGCTTTACATTTTGAGTTGAAATGCCACTGAGGTCAACTGTGTCCTATGTCCTTTCGGGGTGATAAAATAAGTACCAGTTGAACATTGAAGTTGATGTAATTGACTTACCCTTTCCCACAAAATTACTAGCCTTGTGCCAAAATTTGAAACCATTATTAATAGCTTTACCCCCTTTGAGAGTCCTACCTCTAAAAATAATTTAATACACTCGTGCACACATATGTGAATGCATATATACATACACTCATGCATGTACACATACACTACACAAACACAGTGAAACTTGATAGTGGAACACACTTTAGCACTCTAGTAAGCTTATGATGGGAGAAACATTGGAGAGGTAATGACAAATTTGATAAATTAGTTGATAAGAAGTTAATAGATTTTTAGTTCAAATCTGGGGAACACATTTATTTCTTTTTAATTTGTGTAGAACACTTAATTTTGATAGTTCACTGAATTGGCAGGACCAGAAACCAAATCTTCTTTTAATGCTTTTTATATCAATCTGTTGGAACTATCACTGGTTTTGCAATAGAAAACTTCATTTTAAAGTATTTATCTTAAAGTTAAAATTCACTCTCATAATTCTATGTGAAGAACATTTCCTTAATTTATGCTCCAGCCACCAGCCTAATAATAATAAAGTTAGTTATTCAACAAAATTTCACCATTTTTCAAAGTTGATTGAAACAGTATCACGGCAATAGATATCTTAAACATTTCTACAAACTGTTGATAGACTATCTCATCCAAAGATATATTCATCTCAGTGGATATGTTCAGCACAGTGGTTCTCAATCCTTTTTCACCTGTGAAACCTTTTGACCCCTATTTTTTGGATGGACCCTCATAGCGATTTGTTGTTTAAAAAAATCCTCTTATGTTTTTAGAATTAAAGATTAGGAATTGTACAAAATTCTAAAAAAAAATTTTGTGTATTTTACAAGTATAGCCAATTTATTGCACATAAATTCTTGCTACAAAATTTTATATGGATTCTCCCTCCTGCTTCATGGGTTATATAGACCCTGGTTGTGAAGCACTGATTTAGCATCATAAAATTTCAGCTAAATACCAACATTTATAAATTTCAGTAAGCTAAATAAAACATTTATCTACGAACAGTAAACTGTTGCTGTTGATTATCTTTGAATTATCCCTGACTAAACAAGATTTTCATGACCACCTGTGTCATTTTCCTGGATATTATATGCTGGCAAAATTGCATTATCTGATATTTCCATTTTTCTTTCTACAGGCTGCAGAGCAGAATTTGATAGAGATTTGGATGCAATTTGCAGTGTGCCAAACAAATGCACAAGAGCTCTTTCACTGATATGCTACCGATAAGTCAATTTAAGTATGTAATTGTTTATTAAGATTGCAGTCTGTGGGTAAACTAAATATAGTTGATAGTGTTATTAAATCATCTTTATGTTTATTTCTCATGGCAGATGTTAGAATTATACAAATACAAGTATACCCTATATCAGTGCTTCTTAAACTGTCTGATGTGGCATACTGGCAGTTTTTTCCAATGTGCCAGGGACTGGTAATATTTCTTAGTAATATTAATTCATACTGGAAACAATATGTATAATGAAGATAATAAAAGGTGACAGATTTTTTAATCTTATATTTATTTGTTTTGTAAACAAATAATACAATATTACATAAGCATTTTATAATATTTCTTTTTTTTCTGGAAACTTGCTATGTACTGGCAGCTGATGGTTTGTGGACCAGCACCGGTCCATGGACCACCACTTTGAGTAGCATTGCCCTATATGACTTTATTTCTGAAAATCTTACATAAGCAAAATTACATTATACTAAACCTATTTTCTCTTTGATTTCCAACTTATTAACTGAGATGTGTTATGATAGTCTTTTTTCTTCTTGCTTTGTTTTTCTTTTTTTTAAAGGTATCACCATCACATTTACACATGAAAATAATAATATTTAAACATGCACAATATAGTAGATAGTCATTGACAATATTTGAAAATAATTTCAAAAGAAATATATAAGAATACAATAATAGGCAGTGCCCCAGCATGTCCAACATTTAATGATTGAAATGCTGTCATAGTAGATTTTCTGGAACCACCATCGACACTGGTTTATGCTTATTGTCCGATCCCCATATACTGCATTAATATTCCTCCATTGCTTTGTTGCTATTTTTGAAATCATAAAACAAAATATACTGAATTTGCTCCTTTAGTCTCTTCCATCTTAGCTTTGAAAACGTAACTGTTAAAATTGAACTGCACTCTTCAGAACTTGCACTAAGAATAAATACACGGTAAAATTATTACCTGCTTTTATAGCAAGTTGATGCAGGTAGTTTATTCCACCCACCTCCAACATTTGGCTCATGCAATGGGAAAAAACGTATTATACCTAATATTGTTTCTAAAAATAAATATACATACATATATATATATATACAAATCATAACATAAAATTACAAACAAAATTATTAAGACATAACTGGGTTTCTGTGAGGCAGAATTACAGGTAATATCAATGAAATTAGTGATCATACTGTACAATTTTTGTAGGAACAGAATTCTGTAACCAAATTTTCCGTAACATTGGGGATGCCTGTAGTTTACAAAAGTTGCGTTTGTTATAGGTCAGAAGTTGTTTCTATCCATTTTTGGAACTTGTCTGTTGGTATGAATATATTTTTTTTGTGGGAAATATGACTTAAGGATTCTACTTTCTTTTATACACTCAGAGTTGAATATCTTATGTTCCAAAATTGAAATTTTCATGTGTGCCAGAGTGTATTTGATCATAGAGATATTTGATTATGATACAAGAATAGCACTGTCACATGTTATATTAATAACGAGCTGAAAATTTGGAGTGCTAACTTCCTAGAGAAGCAATCTTCACTAAGCCAGTTGCAGACCACATACAAAGTACAGAGGCATTCTACTGGAGTACTGCACATACATATCTGAGACAGCATAGTTGATGCTAGCGAAAAAGTTTTATACTGGATTGAAAAAATAGTCATTTGTTTAATTGACAAATTTCTACACACCCATAAAATCACTAGCTCATTGATGTGCTGTATCATTCCATCTCTTGTAATATTTTTTGTTATAAGGCTTTTTTGCTGAATTAACAAGTTGTGGATGATCTTCACAAACCAAACTAATACATTTGTACAAAAAAGAAATCAACTTGAAAACTAGAGTAATAAGAATGTTACTTTGAACTTTTCAACTATAAATAAATTGTAATTTAGTTTAGCATTAACATTTGTTCTTCCTAGTGTATTCCACATATGTGTCCTTGATATATATTGATTTACATCATTTTAGATCTGTTTCACAGTACAGAATATTCTTTGTTAATTAAAGAAATACTGAAAGTTGTAGCGGGAAATATATATGTATGTATTTATATGTCATTACTCAGTTCTATTTCAAGATTTCTTGCCAATAGAGAAAGAGCCAGTTTCTAACCTAGATCCAAGGCACCTTCAATGGAATTTCAACAGCATCAACAGGGTATTTTTGTTTGTTTGTTTGCATGTATATATGTATATATGTATGTATGTATGTATGTATGTATGTATGTATGTATGTATGCATATGTGAAGATTTGTATGTTTTGTTTAATGTATGTATCCTCATGCATATAGTTGCACATCTAGAAATGCTAATATATACTTAAATGATAAACTTTTGAAATGTTTTACAGATTTTTACAGTTCCAGTGATGTATTGGATTTGTAATCTTCAAATCAGCTTTTTCCTTTCTGGTTTTGAGAAGCCTAATTTTTCAAGATTGGTATTTAGGCAATGTTACTGTTATGTGAGAATCCTGAACACCCTCACGTGACTGAAGGTGGACTAACCACTAACCAATGACAATAAATAAGAACTGAGTGAATTGTCAGTAAGCATATTTGACGCTGTTAGTTTGACCATGTTGGTTTACTGTGTTAGTTTTATGTATGTTGGTTTAACAGTTGGTAGTTGAACAGTGAATACTGAGTATCATACCTACGTTTCAGTAGTACAGAGTGCGCTCTGTGTTAACATATATTTCTGCGATAGGGCATTTTTTGATAATCACAACCAACTATTTATTGTGTAATACCATTTTACACCAAACATGTATACATCATAACAGTTACATATCCCAGTGCTCCAATAATTGCAGGTATAAACCTGAACTTGTAATCTGCATAGGGTAACAGCAACTTTCTCACTAGTTCAGCATATGTATGTATGTAAATGTGTGCATGTGTTTCGTTCTCCTATAGTGATCTTCTGACAAGAATCACTTACCCATATTAATGTGGTACACCATGCCTACATTGGCATTCCTATGGTTCCCTGCTGACTGAACCTGTTGCACCTACCCATTGCTGAAAATGGGCAAATCTTTAGTGCAGTCATTGTGTTTCCTTCCACAAAGGCCCCACTTTATCGATGACTGCTGCAGGAACAACTATTGTCAATGAAAAATAGCAGGACCAAACTCGTGTATACAGTACTCCATGGCTTGTTGACTTTAATGGGTTCATCCATTCATTGATAGGTTTTGTCTTACATCCTGCATGTCATCCAATCATTCTTCACATTCAGCAAGATTAGTGGAGCTACCACTGACAACCAAATCATGTTGCAGGTTGTACTGGTTTTCATGTCACCAGTAACACTCACAAGTGGCCTGACATATTGCTATTGATACTAAACTGAAGGTTTATGTAATGTGTGTGTTATCCTTTTATGCTTGTAAGACATGGGCAACCTACAGAAAACATATGAAATAGCTGGGGCACATTCGCCAGAAATAGCTTGAAAAAAAACATGAGAAATTGAAGTGGGGTTCTAGAAAAGGTATGAATGGGATATTTCTGGGAGATGTGGGTGATCAGAGTAAGCTGACGTGTAATGAATGTGGAAGAGTCTGCTTCAACAGAGCAGGACTGAAAAATGACAAGGAAAGTCATGTACAGAGAGTTGACAATCACAGAATAACAACAGGTCATGACTGTGACATGGTTTGCCTATCAGCTGGCTTGAAACATCACATGAAAGTGTATGATGGCCAACAAGTGACTCATGTTGGTAGAAGCAATCATATATGTAACATCTGTGTCAAAGAGTGATGGTCACATGATAGTCTGAAAACCGCATCAGTGATGGTCATATATGAAACACATTCTAAAGTTCTTCAGGTGGTAGCTATACTCAAGAATGAGGAACTGACTATCATGCATGCATGCATGCATGTATGTATGTATGTTATCCCACCCATGTCCACATGGAAGGTGAACTTTAAATGATGATGATGAGGATGTATGTATGTCATTATACAGTTTTATTTCAAGATTTCTTACCAATAGAGAAAGAACCAGGTTCCAACTTAGATCCAAAGCTCCTTCATCAGAATTTCAATAACACAAACAGGGTATGTATGTATGTATGAATGTATGTATGTATGTATGTATGTATGTATGCATGTACACTTGCATCAGAAATTAATTAGCACTTCTCAAATTTCTACATTAAATAGGTTAAATCAATTAACCTATTAGCTGTTCAAAACGTCTTACGCGATGAGAAAACTTAGTATGGTGTGATTTCGGTCCTTGTGAGGCGCTACCTATATCTATTAAACAAAGGAAGATTTGTCTGCATCCGCACTCCAAGTTGTTGTTGCACTGCTATGTCAACATCATAAGGCTGTAGACTCTCAAACTGCTCTGCAAACAAAGTTACGTCATCGTTCTGCGCAACAGTGAACTCGCAACAAAGCAATAGTTCGAGATATGGCCACTAGGTGACAGCACATACCTTGAGTGAAGAGCAAATCAAGTGTGCTAATTAATTTCTGACGGTAGTGTATGTATGTATGTATGTATGTAGGTATGTATGTATGTATGTGTATATGTATTAATATACGCAGATTTGTATGTTTTGTTTTATGTATGTCTTCTTATGCATATACTTGCATATCTAGACATGTTCATACATACCTAAATGATAAATTTCCTGAAAGTTTTACAGATTTTTACAGTTCAATTGATAGATTAGATATGAAGTCTTTGAATAAGCTTTCTGGTTTTGAGAAGCCTAATTTCTAAAGATTGGTATTTAGGCAGTGTGTTACATATCCCAATGTCCCAATAATTACAGGAATAAACCTGAACTTGTAGTCTGGATAGAGTAACTGAAGATTTCTCAATAGTTTGTAATGTAAGTGTACGTATATGTACTCATGCATACATGTATGTATGTGTATATGTAGGTAGGGAGGTAGATAAATGTGTACAATATATTTCTTATTATTTGAAGTCTATCTGTATAGAAGGAGCAGGTTTTTAACAAAGATCCAAAACATTATTACTGGAATGTAGATAACAAAAAACAAAGTTTCATTTTAAACATGTGAAATGTCTTGCATACTTTTACTGTTCCACTTACAAATTGTATCTTAGTCCATTTCTTTTCCTAAAAATCTTATTTCTAGAGTGTCACTAAGGTATTTCCAAACCAAGCTAAGCGCATCAGTTATTATGAATACAAATTAGATCTGAAGTCTTTGAATAAGCTTTCTGGTTTTGAGAAGCCAATGGCATGTAAAAAGCACCCACTATACTCTCGGAGTGGTTGGTGTTAGGAAGGGCATCCAGCTGTTGAAACTCTGCCAAATCAAGACTGGAGCCTGGTGCAACCATCTGGTTCGCCAGCCCTCAATCAAAATCGTCCAACCCATGCTAGCATGGAAAGTGGACGTTAAACAATGATGATGATGATGATGACAAATAAGAACCAGTCTACATACAGAAGCTAAAGGTTTCAAAGTAGTCATCAGTAATTATCTTATTTCTCTTTAGTTTCAGAAGAGATATTCACTTCAGCATGGCATCTGACCTCTATGTTGATATATACTTTTTCTAGTCTGTCCTAAACAGCAACGCCTAGCCTGTTATGCTTGCTATTGAAGTACTTTAGATCCTATGTTGCTGATATGGATTGGGAAGTGTGGAATAACATCATCACTAGAATCTGTCATCCAGCAGTACCAACAGCAACATATTGGTTGAGAGGACAGCCTCTCCCTCCAGTTGCCAGCTAGAGAAATTCAGATGCAGAACACATGAAAAAGAAGTCTGGATTACTTTACAACATCAAGCACTCAGATATTTCACAGTAAATAAGGTTGCTGACTTTCTTCGAAGCATGTGTAATGAATATCCTTTTAACTGAAACTGTGAAAAAGTAGCTTCAAGATCACATTGATGGTATATACAATAGGCTGCCGTGAGAGTTTAAAACATCTCTTGGCATGAGCACAAAACCAAAGAGGAGATTTACAAACACATTCCAGCCATCTCTACAATAGTTGTTCAATATTGATCAGTCTTTGCTGGTCACTGCTAAGATGTTGGAGACTTAATCATAACAAATGTTATATTTTGGAAACATCCACACCTCAGTTGATGTTGAAGATCACTCAAATATATGCATGTTATTGGCAGAAATATACCAATGAAATTGAAAGTACCTAATGACAGAGAAGCTCCTGGCTTAGCATGGCATGGTGAAACACATGTCTATTGTATATAAGCATGTGTGTATTTGTGTTTATTTACTTATCTTTTATCTTATACTTGTTTCAGTCATTTTACTGTGGCCATGATGGGGCACCACCTTAAAGGATTTTAGTCAAAGAAATTGACCGAAGGACATTTTTAAAGCCTGGTACTTACTTATTCTATCAGTCTCTTTTGCCAAAATGCTAAGTTTCATGGGCATAAACATACCAACACTGGTTGTCCAGCAGTGGTACGGGACAAGCATAGATACAAGGACACACACACTGATATATATATATATATATATATATATATATATATATATACGATGCGATTCTTTTAGTTTCTCTCTACTGAACCTACTTACCCACAAGACTTTGGTTGGATGACACTATAGTAGAAGACACTTGCCCAAGGCGCTACGTGGTGGGACTGCATCTGGAACCATGTGACTGAGAAGCAAACTTCTCACCACACAGCTAAGCCTGCTTTTGTTTACTTTTGTAAATCGGTGCATCAAGATGCCACCTTAAATGCCCAAAACATAGCAATGCTGAGTTCATATGTACAGAGAAAAAGAAAACAACAGGTAAACTGATATTCAGAATGATCTGCTCCCTTATTTACAAGGAGTTGAAATAACTTTCTGTGTCATGCAAACTTCTCTCAGGAATATTAGAGTTGAGAAGAAAAGTTGATTGATTCAATGAAATTATCAAAAACAAAACTACATTACTGATGTCTTGCTACACCATCACCCATTAACATATTTATTCATAGATACAGAATCAAAACTAAAAGCAAAGTCAAAATATTTCAATCAGTTTTATTATTTCACCTTTTGTGGCTTATTTTATCATAAAGTAATTTCCATTGTTGCTTAAATTTTATCAAAATAAATATAAAATATTGTAAGATTTTCAAAATATATTTACTCCATTTCCATGGATTTCAAACTCTCACTGAAAGGCAATAAACTTAAAAATAAATATGTGACATAGTTTTAGAAAATTCTCTCTGTGCTTTTTAATTTCATCAAATATAAAATAAAGTTAAAAGAGGAAACTCACCAGAATCATGTTAAAAGTTAGTTTTCTTTTATAGTGATTTTAAATATTTTCTTTTTAGCTTCAAAAAATGTCTGGAGGATCAATTCTTCACCATTCTGGTTTAAGAACAGAATTTCAGGTATTTTGACATCATACTAAAAACACATTTTTCTTTTCTTTTTTTGTGCATTTTAAAAACTTTCTAAAATCTTGCTTTGGAAAATTTTAAAACATGTTTATGAAGTAATTTTATCTGGTTACATATCAAGTGTAGCAGTTATTGTGTATTCTGAGGATGTAAAGAAATATGTCAAATTGTTAATGGAACAGAAGTATGTTGTATAATTTTTCAGTACTTATTGTCTACCAATGCTTTGATTTTTCAAAGACTTCTTCCTTAAAACTATCAAGAGATGCACTTAAATATTGTGTTGCATGTAACAGATGTTGCTGTTTAGCCTCAAGTTGTTGTTGATTGAGAAAACCCATAATCACAAGCATTCCAGCTACAACTAATCCATCTTTATTTGATATAGTTTATCATCTGATGCATCTCTTTATTAAAGAAGATCTGGCTGCTATTATTAGTAGGCTGAATCTTTCTAAAGATTTATCAAAATCATGCTTCCATTAATTTTTATATCAATTTGGATTTTGGAGTTCTTTTCTTTGCCTTTCTTGACCATACTTATTCATAACACCAATGATTTTTATTCCTATCAAGGATGTAATTTTACTTGGTTAAAAACATTTTGGGAAATTAATATATATTTAGAAAATCAAAACCATTTCACTATAAAATCCATTCAGACTGATGTAAACAAATGTATATTGTGGCAGTCATTTACTTTGTAATTGATCTTGCTGTTATGCTGAGAAATATTTGACTTTAGTGAGGCAACTTTTAGGTTTATTTTTATCATATTCCAGATATTTCATATTGTCTCTTGAAGACATGTACTTAGATTTGAAGTTGTAGAATTGTAACCTCTGAATCTTTAGAGAAAACCAGAGTGACTCAGGTGAGTCTGCATCAATTATGATAGAACTCACAAGTTACTATGCTTCAGTTCCATAATTGTGTTAAATAATTATCTAATTTTGTTTTATTATTATCTTACACAATTATTTTAACTTCTGATCCCAAATAAAACAATTATGAGAGAAAATATCAGGAATTATGAGAGAATAACATTTTGTGGGGCTTAAAGTGTAAGAAATTGAATCATTATAAAGAAAGCTATGTAGCCTAAATGACAATGTTCTCATGAATGCAATTGTTTCCAAATTAAAGATAATTTAGTATAATGGTATTTGATAAAATAAAGCATTCAACTGAGAAAGTGATACCACAAAAAAAAGGAACAAAATGAAATGGAAAAAAGTAAAAGATAATTAGAGGAAATATAAAGTAAACTGGTATAAAATTGAATAAAAATGAAAGGAGTAAATTTTGTTATTTTATATTTCTCCTCAAGAGAATAAATGAGTTCTTTTTTAAATCATTTAACAAGAAAATATTTTTGCTTTACTTTTTATAACAGAGTTATGATTATATTTAATTAAAGCTGGATCCCATTATAATCAATGTAGAACACTGATTATTAAGAAAGTAATAAGAAAATTTGCTTTTCAAGAATGCTGTATTAAAGAGAAATATTGCTATCAATGTATCGCACAAATTGGTGAAAACCAAATGGAAACAGTAAAAAGAAACACATGTGAAAGAAAATTTTGAATTCATAACTAAAATAGTATCTGATGGAGACAATTTTATTTATTTTATCTGAGATCTGTACATAAATTTAGATATTCAATTCACTCAAACATTAAAAAAAAGAACAATTTGAGTGTAATCAAAATGAAGAGGTTACTAAACATTAATAGAGGCTTAGAAAATCTTGATTATTGGCTTGAGCTTTTCAACTGAATTTAAAATATTGTTCTTAATAAATGATGTTAGTATGAAACTATATATAAAAGTGTAAAATGCTAAATTAGATTTAATTGCTGTAGTTTTAAAAGCATACCAGTGAAGACTGAAGTACAATGACAAAATGTCAGATTTGTTAGCATTTATGAAATCAACAAGTATATTCCTAAAAATCTCATAAAATCTCTTAAAATTACATTTTAATGACATATAACCAATAATAAAGATATTCCGTAAGCCATTCAGGTCTTCTGAAACAAACTACACCCATATATATATCATTATCTAAGGTGCTTCAGGGCAGATAACAACATGTATCAACAACATATCTGTGCTAATGATCTCTGGTAGCAACATGCACTTCACCACTGAGCAAGTTGGTATCTAAAACCATTCTCATGAGTATGTGACTTCTCATAACCTAGACAGTCAAAACTCATAATCCAAACTATCCCAAGTGAATTATGCATAGGTTCACAGCATAAGTACAAGCACAGAACATGACCTGCAACACAAAAAGTTAATCACCCACTCCATCCAGCTTTAAAACCATATTTCTTAAAATACTTGTCACCCTAAACACTTAAGCTGCCTCTACTGAGATTTTCTTTCCCTACTCAGCAACATATGCACTCCAAATTCAAGAAAACATTCAATCACTTCAAATCATCCTTCATTCCATCCCATTTATTGAAATTAGCTTAGAATATACCTCAATCTCACAACATTTCTTAAAAATCGTGGTAGAGGCCTTGGTTTCGGGACCACTCATTTCTAGAAACTGAGGTTGGAATTAAGCAAGGGCATGATCCCCGTAGAAAATCCAGCTCCAAAAGGGCCTCATCATAGCAAAGGAGAATGTGCACCAGCTAGCCAAAAGATTGAGGTAGGCTGCACCTGCATACCTCAGTTGCTATGGCATTGAGGTAGATCCAGCCACCCCCATTAAAACAGTGGATGATGATGATATTTAACACTCTCATATCAGTTATCATCCTGAACACCCTCTCATATATGCCATTGACAGCTTCCACCACCTTTTCTCTCTGCACATTATAGCCACCTCTATGTACTTCTGACCTCCATCCTCATCACTGTACATCCTTCCCATACCCACTCTTACACTTTGTGCATTATCTCTTTCTTTTCTTATTTGCCTACAGGCTTATTGTACTGCTGATCCCAACCCTTCCTGTACTACCATAACTTCCACTTTCACTTCCACTGATATTTACCATCGACTACATCTCCAAACTTTTCGCTACATTCACCTCTACCTTCATCTCTAACCATTTGTCACTCACCTTTCATCCTCTTATGAGATCACATTCTACACTTCACTAATCCACTGCCTGTTTTCTCTCTCATACTCACCTTTCTATAACTTAAGGCTGTTATGCTCTGACACCAGGCCTTCCTTTTAGTGACTCACAACACCCTTATATAATGCAGACTAGCCATGTAACAAGACTCCTCTGTAGCAAGATACCTGTACCTGTCCCTCTGTCATACTTTGGCATCTCACCCATTAGTATAAAGGCACTCCTTTCTACTACAACCTTACTTAGTTGTGTGGTGATGGGGTTTTTTATCTTGCACGTTACTTGATGACCTGACTAGTACCAGTGTCACAAAAATAGCACCCAATACACTCTGTAAAAGGGTTGGTGTTAGGAAGGCCATCCATCAGTAAAATTTATGCCAAAGCAGACACTGGAGCTCATCACAGCCCTCTGACTCACTGGGTCCTGTTAGACCATCTAACCCATGCTAGCATAGAAAGCAGATGTTAAATGATGAGGATGATTTTGAAAATGCTGCTGGTGGTGCTGCTGCTGCTGCTGCTACTACTGATGATGATGATGGGTTTGAGTGTATCGGTGTATTATTGTAATTTATGCACAACTACTCTTGTTTAAACTTCTTGAGCACCAGATCTATTTTAGTCCAAAAAGTTATTGGCCCTCAACAAGGCTCAATTGAGACCCACAATTGAATACTGGCTCCACTTGTAGGCTAGTAATGCAGGTTCACTCCCAAACACAAATATCTTAGATTAAAAATGAAGCCAGTCATATTAATTCATTTGTAGTCACCCACCAACACACTACACTACAGTTGCATCCATGAAACATAGTTCTCCAAGAGTGCAGGTACTTGATTATGCAACTGTTTCCCTGCATTATGAGATCTAGTTGTGTTTCTTCAGGTGATATATAAATATTGTCTCCGTAAGTTTACATTCTCAGCTTCAAGAACATCCTCTCTGTCTGTCATGGCCTGAATTTAGTAGTAGCCATTGGTTTATCACAGTGCGTTGTTGCTGAAAGACTGTTGGCAAACAGCTTTGTATGTGTAGATGTAGTGGGATGGTGATTCTGCTACTGTTAAAGTGATTGCCATTTTAAAGGATTGGCATTTGACTGAAATCAAATGCCAGTCCCTTTAAAATGAAAACCACTAGATCTCATAATGCAGGGAAACAGTTGCATAATCAAGTACCTGCATGCCTGGAGAACTATGTTTCATGGACGCAACTGTAGTGATTAAAAAAATTATATGTTGACTCCAAATTTTTTTCAGTTTTTTCATTTATACATATATATATATGTACATAAGTAATATGTGTGTGTACACACACACACTTGCCTAATGTAAGGCAGTTGATTGGTAGTATCATTAATTCTTCAGAAATATGCATTCTGAGAATTGTTGCAGTCCTTTTTATTCTGAGTTCAAATTCCATTTGGCCATACACTGCTCTGCACTTGATAAAATACCAATTAAGTATTGGAGTCAATATAATTGACTAAACCCTATGTAAATATAACACAACATGGTGTAGATCAATACCTTAAACCAGTACAAGAATAAAAGAATGTGGTATATTTTATGAGTCAGCTTTATTTAGTTTAGATTTCTCTTTGATTTCTTCCCTCCATGATTGATTCTCATAAAGGTAACTGTCAATTATACAAGGTGCTTGCTGTTTACAACAAGGAGCTTTTGATCTTTGCAATACCTAATTAACATGAAGAGGATTGAAGTATTAATAAATTAATTCTATTTTTCTTGGGTCACAGTTCATTGCTATCAGAGGATTATAACCATAAATCTATTGGCTTTAGGCCTACCTTCAATCATTTCATCCAACTACAACTTTCAATCAATTATATGTTTACTATATACGGAATAAATGCTCTCAGATAAATCTGTATAACATCTTCTGTGTTGTCACTACTCAAAGGTATTTATGTACCAATTTTTTTTTTTTGATGTATCAATTTTGTTTTTTTATGTATCATATGAATAATATTGGTATTCACTTTAGACTAAGTCAACTATGATAGGATTTGAACCTATCAAGCAAAATCAGTTACTGACTTTTCCTAACTTTCATTAATACAATTACCTAATATCGTTATAGTTCTGTACTTTTCTTAAATTCCATTGTAAACTTGTGCTGCTACATCTATAAGAAAATTAGAGTCTTGAAAATACTAGTTTATATTCAGATTTAGATTTCAGAATGAAGGAGTAGCATTCATAAAGAGAACAGCTTCCGAATTTCTTCATTTATATATACTGTATTAACACCTGACACTATTATCTAGAGACAAATTGAAAGTACAGGAATTTATTTATCAATTTAGTTGTGTAGTTTGTAGATGCAATACAAATGATCTATTTTTATCTGTTGTCTATACATTCATATGTATTCAGAGCACTGCATGAGGATTATGTGGGATGAATATTTCTTGAAGATATTTATGGTAATAAATGCCTATATGTTGCAATATTAATGGACTAGTTAATCGAAGCCAAATCTTGGCGTTAAAATCATTCTTATATCTAGTTAACCCATGTTGTAGTCGTAATCATCTGGGAAACTTCCAAAAGAACTATCATGTCAGTAATTCAGAGCATAGTTTATTGACTAGAAGCTGGCTCTTAGAATGAAAGTACTGAAGAGATAATTTCCTTTCACTGAAATTTAGTCAGCAGAATGGCTGAAGCAATTAACTTAATAGAGACAAAACGTTTTGAACACATTTAAAAGTAAAGACCTGAGGCAATAATTCAGAACATAATAAGATGCTTTAACATCAGTTCAGCTACATGACATCCCTTGGCACTAGACAGATTGGTGAAGGAAAAGAATATTATTCAGCTACCAATAAAGAAAAATCACACAAATCTAATAGAATTATTATTAAATAATTTCTCATAATTTTCTTTGTGAAAATAAACCAAACAATTACAACGCATTTAACACATGCATTGACTAACTGGCAACAACTTTGGATTTTGTGGTTCATTTTTAAAAGATTTCCTATTTTAACACAACTTACACCAACACCACCCATATATTTCCATCTCTCAATCTAGTATAGCCTAAAAGGAGCTTGAGGCACTGATTTCTTTCCTTGTATTAATAACTAAAAATAAAATCATATGGACTTGCTTGTTTTTCCAATAAATATGATCTTATTAAGTGTGTGTACATAGTCAAATATCTAGAAGGCTTGAATGTTTCTCTCTGTGTATCCCATCATTAATATTGTGCTCTATTCATAACCAAGTTACTAACATAATTCCATTTATCTGTCAGCTATTCTTATGGATAGAAATTATCAACAAGCATTTTATATTCTTAAAATACCGATGACAAAGCACCATACAGGTTTGCACTATTGTGGATGCACATGTATAATGAATATACCTTAACTAATTATTCCATTTGCATGTTATATGTAAACTACACGACTGCAAAAAAACTGAATACACAATGCTTCATTTATTTCACAACTGAGCTGTATGCAGCATCATGTAGTATGGTGATGGTGTACTCATTTCTCTGTTCAGTCTGAATAATTTGCAGGTGACTGCAGTAGAGTCAGATATTACTGAGAAGTAGATTTAATACTTAAAAATCTATTTTAATATGGAGTAGGACCGCCTTTGGCAGTTACTGCAGATTAAATTCTATGAGGTATGGATCCATACAAAGTTTGAATTGTTTCCAAAGGAATTTTTATCCATTCTTCAGCTAAAACAGTCTCTAGTTCACATAGTGTTGATGTTGGATGATATCGTCTCCTTACTTGTTTTTCTAAAATGCACCATAAATGTTCAACAATATTCAGATCTGGGGACTGTGGTGGCCAGATAAGATCTTCAACTTCACTAGAATGTTCCTCACACTATTCAGTAACAACTTTAGCTGTGTGAATTGGTGCATTATCATCCTGAAAGATTGTGCTTCCCTCCAGAAACAGTTCTGCAAACACAGGGTGAATTTGATCAGATAAAATGTTTAAATAATGTTGACTATTAATTCTGCCATAAAGGGAAACCATTGGGCCAGCAGATTTCCAAGATATAGCCCCACCCCAGATCATCACAGATCCTCCTCCATGTTTAACAGTTGGAAGAAGGCAGTCTGGGTCAAATGCTTCTTTTGGCTGTCTCCACACATATACTTAGCCAGTGGTCAGAAATAAGGGAACGGATGACTCATCCAAGAAAATGACATTTTTCCACTGCCCTAGTGACCAATTCTGTAGGTTTTTACTCCAATCTAAAGGTTTTGCATCGTTTGTTTTTCAAAGTAGTTGTTTTCTGATTGCACCTCTCACATGAAATCTGGCTTTGTGCAGCTCCTAATTAACAGTTTTTGTGGAAACTGGGCTCTTGAGGTGGTCATTAAGCTCTGCAGTAATTTTGGGAACGTACATTTGTGATCCTTTCTAACAATTTGATTAAGAGTTTGACGGTCCGTATTTGAAAGTTTTGGTTTTCTTCTGGAGTTTTGTTTCAACAAGGAGGTTTATCCCTCTTTCACAAAGGCTGTCATTACTTTCAAGACAGTACTTCTTGATGCACCAAATATTTCGGCTGTTTCCATTATGATAGTGCCTGCCATACGAGCACTAACAATTTGACCTCTTTGAAATTCCAATAAATCTGTCATTGACAGTTTTATAGATATTTCAAAATTATGATGGTATGGTGTTAGGTGTTTCTATTATTATGTCCAACCCCTGTATATATATATATATATATATATATATATATATACTTTATTTAAAGCAGCAGAAAATTCGAATTTTTGTTGAATTTTCTGCTGCTTTAAATAAAGCATATTACTCTACCACTGGTATTTGAGTACTCATTTTTCCACCTTGTTTCACATTTATGTGTTTACTCCGGTATATATATATATATATATATATATATATATATACATTACTTTAATTAGTTTAGTTTGAATGAGAGGATTCTGCCCATAGCCTTTGCAAACTTTCTGAGACCAGGGGAATTAAAATTGTTTAATGTTTCTCTTGAAAATTTGTGAGCTGACAACATTAAGAAAAGATGAGTGAATTGCAAAGGATCAAAGTTCTGGGAAGAAATGGCCGCTTAGTGGCTTGTGTTGGCCCTTGGGAGTGGATGCTATAAAGGTGAAGAGATTAGAAGAGACAAATGAGTTGAGATCACTTAAATAAAGGTGATATAAGACCACCCTTCACAGAGGAGCTGAGGCATTTAGAGTAGCAGAAGAAAAGTTTGTGAGAGGAGAGAGAGTACATATGTGAGTAGTTAGGGCAATGTGTGGATGCACTCAATTGGGTGACAGTTTTTAGATGCAGAATGTATAGCAGCAGCACCACTCCAGATGTAAATCAACACTTTGTTGTGTGTCTCACCTCAGCTTTGTAGGTTAATATTTAGAAGGGGACATAAAGATTTTCTGACCCTAGCCTGAAATGCCAGTATTTGTGATTTGCAATAGAGTTTTTTCTGTGTTAAATAATCTATCATACAATATATACATACTTACATATATATATATATATATACGTGCAAATTGCCCCCCATCCAATGGATGTTGCTGAGTTGTCAAACATTTAAACCAAATTTTCTTAAAACAACTTGTCCGACTGTCCCATAGGCCTCCCCTTTGAGAAACACTGATTTAACCTAAATTTGAGACACCAGCAAAAGAAGAAATAAAGATAGACTTTTTCTATTTCAAAGAAAAACGATTTTATTCACATAAATGTGCAACCAAAGAGTTTAAAGTACCAGTAATGATAAGGCTGTTGACTGGGAGAACACAAACATGGTTTAAATAGTAAGCTTGGCAGTAAAGAAACGTGCCTTTAAGCAGTACAAAAACAACAAAAAATGGAAGGTGCAGTTATGTACAGGTTGACAGAAGAAAAGCCGGACAAAAATGATGCATGCAAATGAGTTAGCTGGAGGTAAATCTAGATGGAAAAGCATGATGAATTTATGAGAACATACCTGGGACAATAATAAGTTTATCCTATAAAACATGTAGGAAATCAACGTGTGGCGATTTTTTATGAAAAGCAACAACCTAGGGAACTAAGTAACTAATTTTCAGCTAACTTACTTTACGGGATGTTCAAGGGCATGGAAAAGCTAGTGGAGCGCAGCCTTGTAAATCACATTCCTGATGTACTTGCTCGTACAAATGCTTGTTCCCACGGCTTTATCGATCGCCTTCTCACCTTGAATCGATTTTTGTAATTTTTTAAAGACTAATACACACTCTGATACCGTCAGTATCTACATATCAAATTTGAGTGCAATCGTATGGAGGATGCCTAAGATCCTAGAAGACACAGACAGACAGAACAGATTTTATATAATATATATATATATATATATATGGTAAAAATTCAAGGTAGAAAATGCTAAAATAATTTTATTAAAAACATTTCAGCACCGGTTTCAGTCACTGAGACTTTTTCAACTCTAAGTATAGAAAACATATTTTGGAAAAATTAAAAGAAAAGTTTTTTAAAAGAATATTTGCATAGTATTCAAATACAAGGGGCATTTTCTTGTCTGTCTTTGTCTCAAGAGAGACAGAGACAGGCAGAAACAAGGAAAATGCCCCTTGTATTTGAATACTATGCAAATATTTTTTAAAAAAACTTTTCTTTTAATATTTCCAAAATTTGTTTTCCATACTTAGAGTTGAAAATGTTTCAATGACTAAAACCGGTACTGAAATGCTTTTTATAAAATTATTTTAGCATTTTCTACCTTGACTTTTTTCCATATATATCAAATCATGTGTTCCGTTTCAACCTTCTATATATATAATATACTGTGTTGGCAACTAAGTTCCCATGATTTTTAATTTTTTAAATGGTTTAATAAAAAGTAACACTAATTAATCAATAATGTATTCACCCTTGTTGTTTACAACTTCTTCCCAACGTTCAACAAGATTTTCAATATTTCACTGGTAGAAATCACCCAACTTCGACTAGAAAACTTGATCGAACCAACCTCTCAATTTTGCATCAGTATTGAACAAAACTCTGTGCATAGCATTTGAAAGAGATCAAAAGAGGTGGAAACCCATTGGTGCCAAATCAGGAGAGTATGGTAGGTGTGGCAGCAATTCCCAGCCATACATTTGGCAATATGAGGGCAGGCGTTGTCGGACAGCAGAACTTCATGCTGCCGATTAGGTCTTTTCTCTTAAATAGCCATGTTGAGTCATTCCATCTGTAGAACATAGAGTTCTTCATTAACCGTTTGGTTCAGTTCAAGCAATTCGTAATGTAGAATCCCTTCTCAGTCCCACCATATGCACATCATCATTTTATGCAGATGAAGATCTTGTTTTACGCGCGGTGTCACTTGTTTACCAGGACTAAGCCATTCCTTATGCTGCTTCATATTGATGTACAGGCATCATTTTTCATCGCCAATAATGATTCGGTAAAGAAATCATTTCTTGTGTCCATGAGTTGAGCGGTAACTAGCAAGTAAGCCAGCGGAGATTGTGGCTTGTTGATTTTTGTTGTTTTCACTTAAAATATGCAGAACCCATGCTCCATACTTCTGAACTTTTACAACCTGTAAATTTAGATATCCACAAGCTTTCAATAATCTTTCAAGTGCACAAAATCCAACCGATAATCTTTCCTATCTAAGAGGTAAAGCTTCTGTAGTAATCTCCTTCAACTGCTTGTCTATATCATTGGCCATAGTTCTTAATGCACCAATTATTACAAGTACAAACTTTGCAGTTTTCTTATTCCAAATTCTCACAATTTAAAATTTTAAGGGATTGTATTTAAAAATTTTTCTTAATCCTGGAATCAAATGGACATGATGGATGAGTTAGTAAGCAACTTCACTTTTTCTTTTATTATTATTATCATTATTATTGATTCTTGAAGTTTTTGCCCTGAAACTATTTGTATAGCATTACTAAATAAAATTTTCTTGGAGCACATGCTAAAAAGGACTAATAATACTCTGAAGAAAGCCTGTTTTAGACACTCACCAATAGACTATTATAAGGAAAGCTTGCACTTAATGATTGTTTCCTGATTTTTCATTTTCAAATTGGCAACCAAACACAGATATGATGCATGGAAATTCTTGTAACAGCTAACAAAGAAATACAATGCAAAAACAAAATACAGCTGAACAAACAAAAAGAAGAGAACTTAACATTTAAATGAACAATTAGTTAATAAAAAATATTCCACGTAATCTAATGGTAATTTTGATGACAGTGATAATCATAATATCAACAGCAAAACTTTAAATCACTCATAGAATTTGTGTTAATGCTAATCTTGTCTTAATCATACAACAAACTAAACAAATAGAATTTTAAAATTTTAACACAGCTCAAAGGAAAAATTGTTTGGAGGAATTTTTAAGACCAAACAGTATTTCTTTGCTACAATCCAAGAGGAAACAAAGAGAAAAAAATTATATTTTTGCAATTTAGGACAGATAGTAAAGGATTGAATCTACCCTCACAACATGAATTACAACAGCACTTCAGAAGACCTTAGAATAGGTTCCTCTCAACCAAAAAAGGCAAAACTATAGCAAGGGGGAAAAATACAAGAGTGACAATAAAAGATGTCAGAAACTATGTAGATCTTTGGTTAGTCATTGGTTTTGTATTGTTGTCATAGGTAAGTGGTTAAGCAGAGATAATGGGAAGCAATATGTAATCAGGAGACATCAAAATGGATTTACCTGTCCTAATGACCCTGAATGCTATAAAGCAATATTAGAACTGTGTATTGTTGTACAGTTGCAGTTGCCAAGACAAAGGGCATGCGATTTATTATAAGAGTAAAATCTTAGATGCAAAATTGTAATAAAAAGCAATTAGAGCCCTTGAAGATCTGGAAGAACTAAGCAAGAAATAGAAAATGTAAAGTAATAGGGACCAGTCAAATCAGCATCAAGAACAACAAAAGCCATTTCTGAGAATACCATCAGTCAAAACTATAGGAATGGTAGGAGAAATTGCTTTATGTCTAATACTAAAAGCAAGCTCTCAAACAGCCTGTCCCCTAACAGAAGCAACTTGTAACGCTACTCAAATGTTGCATGATGAGGCAGAAACAATTGTTATAATGGAAAGTGTTAAAGTTTAAAAGAAGACCTCAACAGAAACTGAAAATTTTGAAAAAGTGAAATCGAACATACAATAATTAAACAGATATGGATAAACAATTTCCACAAAACAACTGTAAAACAACTCTATGCATTGATGTATACATATGTATTTGCATATATATATATATATATATATATATATATACTGGTGCTGAATTGAAATTGGTCCCAAGTCATTACCTCCCCCACAAGGTGTAACAACACTTTGGATCTGCTACTTACTGCTTCTCCTGAAACAATTATTAGTGTCACTACTGAAGAACCTTCAGGTGACTCTGATCATTCCATGATCATGGCCGACTTGTCTCTGATTGGCTGTAACAAAAACCACAACCACCTCCAAACTGCCCACTTTGACTGGAATAAAGCAGACTGGAGCTCTTATTGTACTGAGCTGAGACGCCAAAACTGGCTCGAAGTTTATGCCTCTGGAGATGTGAACATTATACTTCAGAACATTCTGAATTCAATATGGGTGGCATGTGCAGCATTAGTACCACGCGAGCACAAAAAAACCCACCCAATATTGCAATTTGGGAGACTGCAGCAGTCCAATTTGCCAGGAAAGAATGCCATAATGCTGAACAGGAATACAAATTGCACAAATCAGAGATCAACAGGTAAAAGCGCAATAGATCAGCCAACCACCTGAATGAAGCATGTGACAAAATAGGCAGAGCTTGAATTCGAACAATGCATAGCACAAACCCTGACAGCAAAGTGTTCTGGAAGTACGTACACTCAAAGCAGTACACTCTCCAGTTGGTCCCCTTCGCAATCCTCACACAGGGCAGATTACTGGCAATCCCAAAGAATGTGCAGAAATCATTGCTGGATGCTATGCAGGCATCTTTACTGTCAAAGATCAAAATGTTCCATCTCCATCACCTCTGACACTGGCATCTGTATCTACTATGAAATTTACTCCAGCAATGCTACAATGCCACCTTAAGAATAAACGCAACTATGCCTCTCCTGGTTTTGCTGGTATTACGTACCTACTTCTCAAACACGGTGGGTACTTTCTTCTAAATCAACTTTCACTATTCTTCCAATTCTGTCTTGACAATGATGTTACTCCAGAGTAGTGGAAAACTGCCAGTGTTATCCCTCTGTTCAAAAAAGGTGACCGCACATCACCTGTCAACTATCGCCCCGTTAGTCTTACTAGCTGCATCACCAAACTGATGGAATCCTGTGTCAGGGAAACCCTCTGGAACTTCTGGAAGTCTCACAGCCTCATCCAGCCGTCACAATTTGGTTTTATTCCTAACTCCAGCTGCTGTAATCAGCTCATTGAGTTTCTTGAGGACATTACCCAAATCACTGATCACGGATCCTGGGTGGATGTTGTTTACCTGGACTTTGCTAAGGCTTTTAACTCTGTGCCACACAAAAGACTTATGGTGAAACTCTCTGCGTTGGGTGTAAGATATGATCTCTATAACTGGTTGAAGTCCTTTATTATCGCCCGAAAAGAGGTTGTCACAGTTCTAGGACAGCACTCTTCACCCTATCAGATGACATCTGGTGTACCACAGGGAACTGTTCTTGGCCCCCTTTTATTTGTTGCATATGTTAATGACATAGAAGCCAACTTAAAGAATGCCACAGTGCTGAAATATGCAGATGACATCAAGCTGTACCTCAAAATAAAGAGGTCAGATCCTGTACACAATATATCTCTGTTGCAATCAGACCTGGACACAATGCAGCAGTGGATCATGGACTGGCAACTCAAGCTGGCTGTGGACAAATGTACCACCATGCATTTTGGGAGGAAAAACCCAGCGTCTACTTACTCCCTCCACAACACTAATCTCAAAAAGTCTTCGTGTGAACGTGACCTGGGCGTTATTGTCGACAGCGATTTGCATTGGACAAAACACATTGCTAAAAGTGCCAAGAAGGCTGAGGGTGTCTTGTCATCACTCACCAAGTCCTTTGTGAGCTGCTCTCCAGCTATCTATTTGCGGCTTTATATAGCTATGGTACAACCTCACCTGGAATTTGCATCACCAGTCTGGAACCCCTATCTTGCCCAGAATATTAATCGTCTGGAAGCCGTTCATTGAGGTGCAACCAAGAGAATACCCTCAATCAGGCATCTGCCATATTCTGAATGCCTTACTTCCCTGGGCATGGACACATTGAAATTCCGACGTCTGGCAGCTGACTTGGCAGACACCCATAAAATTATTAGCCATCTTACTAACAATAACTCTGAGCACCTTTTCAAACTCCACCTGTCTAACACCTGTGGACATGTTTACAAAGTCAGAAAACAGCACAGCTCCCATGACTTTCGGAAACATTTTTCATGCTAAGAGTTGCTGAAGCATGGAACAGACTGCCGGCATCAGTAGTTAGTTGTTGGAGCACTGCATCCTTCAAAACTTCCATGCTTCCTGAGATTTGCCAACACTACACCTGATTTTCTCCCCTCCATACACACATAAGCATGTATCTGACTCATACACTGTTCGCTTTCCAGACATTTGTACATTACTACATATACTTTATAAGCACTGTTTGACAAGAACTTGTGGTGCACCTGAGCACTGTATACAATAATTTCATTATTATTATTATTATTATTATTATATATATGTATATATAATCAATCCAAACATGAACAAGAAGAAAAACAACGACACAAGGACATGGAATAAGTACAGTGTTATTGGACACACAGGAAAGGAAAGGAAAGAAAAGAAAGAAGATTTCACATTTGGAGCAGAGCTCTTCATCAGAAATTTGGAAAAAGTTCAAAGAAGGGAAGATGGAGAAGGAAAATCACCGGCGATTGGTGGCAACAAAAAGAGAAAAGTGCAAATAGAAAGAAGATAGGTAAAAGGAGGATGAGAAAAATGGAAGAGTCATATATATATATATATATATATATATTCATATTTTACTTATGCATAGTAAGATTAATAACCTGGTGTTAGAATTGATCAGAAGTGGATCGCAACTAATGACCATGGGTCCTGTCAACTTTCTCATTTCAGTTACATTGACAGAACTCTTCTTAAAATCTTGGCTGTTCCAAGTAGTGCTGTTTTTTGGAGAATCTCAGTTTTTATAGTGAGCCCAAGTTTGCCAAGTCACTCCTTATATTGGCTTGTCATAGTTACAAGTGCCCCTATCGCAACAGGTATAACCACCACTTTTTTCATGTTTCAAATCTTGGCACCTATCTACCTTGTCCTCTTTCTCTACTACGTGGATACCTCCTGGGATAGCGATATCAATAATCCAGCAATGTCTTTCTTCCTTGTCAATCAGGATCAAATCAGGTCAATTTACCTCAATCACCTTGTCACATTGTGCATTGAAATTCCATAGCATTTTCACCATATCATTTTCCATTACAGTGAGTGGCTGGTGTTCATACCACTTATCAGCTCATTCCAGGTTGTATTTCCTTCATAAAGTTCAATGTACAATTCAAGCAACATTGTCATGCCATCTCCTGTACTCTCACTGTGCCAAACTGCTACATTCATATAGAGTGTGGTTTGTGGTTTCCCTGAACTTCACATACATTTTGCACAAAGGTTTTTCAATTATTTTGTCAATTTGGAATTTTATGTAGCTAGTTCTTAATGCTTGTTCTTGAGCAGCACAATTAAGAGCTTCCACCCCTTCGTCTTTCCAAAATTAGAGTCTTTATCCATATCTCTTAGGAACTGTCCATGCATCATCTTGTCTTTGCAATTTCATTTTTTTTTAACTCCTCTTTGTTAGTGCATGACTCTGTTTCTGTGATCCCAGCCAATTTAACTCCCCTAAGTAATGGTTTTGTGTTGCTCCAAATATACCAACCAAGACTATTTTCTTCACTTTTCAAGCAATCTTTTCTGCCTTTTGTACCTCTTCCTCCAACTTTTCATGGTAAGTATATCCTTCCTGTGAACATCACTTTTAGGGTGTAAATCTCCATACATTGTCATTTTCTTCCTCGTTTTTTGGTCCATCTGGTTTATCTCTTGTTTTCTCCCTATTGTAGTACTGATACAGCCCAAATATTGATGGCAGTTAATTTTGATTTGAGAATTAAAGACAATTGTCTTATTTATTCTTTCTTGTGTAACCTTTCCATCTCATTTCCTTTTATTCTGCCAGTTTCCAGGATGCCAAGATACTAATAATTAGTCTCTTCAATGCAGAGGAAAATAAGAGATTTTGGAGTGACTTGTGGATAGGCACATAAACTCGATGCAGATTAGCTTAGTGAACTGAAACAAGAGTCAACAGGTAGGTTCCAAGACAAAGTTAGTATCACAGAAAAGATGGTCAAGATGCCGTGCTGCAAGATTCCTAATTGGAAGGCTCCTGGATATGACGAAGTTCAATGGTACTGGATCAAGAAGCCTACAGCATTGCATTGACAGATCTCAGTTGAGTTCAATGAAATTTTTAGCATGGTCGATAAAATAAGTACCAGCTGAACACTGAGGTTGATGTACCAGCTGAACTCTGGGGTTATAATTTTGCACCTGTTGCAAAATTTGTAACTATTATTATTATTTATACAGGGAGCTGGCAGAATCATAAGTATCCTAGACAAAATGTTTAGCAGCATTTCATCTGTCTTTATGTTCTGAGTTCAAATTCTGCTGGGGTAACTTTGTCTTTCATCCTTTTTTAGGTCGATGAAATAAGTACCAGTTAAGCACTAGGGTTGAAGTAATTAACTTCCCCCACCCCCCAAAATAACTGCAGTGAAATTGCCTTTTAGCAGTTGAAATATGTCAAAAACTTATTCAAACTAGCATAAACTTTGCTTATATATTAACATTGCTTGATGTTAATATTTTGTTATTTTTCATGATTGGACACTCTACCAGTGCAAGTCAGTCAACATTGTATTTTACATAAGGCTACTGCTTTATAAGATTTGTTCAGAGTTGCCTCTCTTAGGTACTTCCAATTGATGAAAACCAACTAGCTTGAAACATCTATGTCTGGGAATCCTGACAGATGGTGACACTGAACAAATAGGTTGCTTTCACACCTTTTTACCATAAGAGAAATATTTTCTCTATGGTAACTGCAGTGAATTTTACCTGTTGAAATATGTCACAAACATATTTTAACTTACCTAAACTTTGATTAAGCCTAAACACTGCTTGGTGCTAATATTTCGTTATTAGATTTACAAAGCAATGTAAAACAAAAATCTTTTTCTAACTCATTTTCTTCTTTTAATCAGGTATAAATGAAGGGAATGTGATGATATTTTGTTTGTCTACGAAGGAACATTTTGAATTTCTTCTTTTCTGCATATTTTGTATTTTTCCTTGTTCTTGTCTATTTTGAATATGAAGAAAAGAGAGGTACTGTTGAAACATTGTTCACTTCAATAAAGAAGTTAATCAATAAACAAAGTCAGTTATGCTCTTTTCATTTACCATGGTGAAGAATTGTGCCAATTTTCATAAATTATTAATATTATTACTATTATTATTATTATTATTATTATTATTATTATTATTATTAATATTATTATTATTATTATTAATATTATTATTATTATTATTATTATTATTATTATTATTATTATTATTATTGAATGAGAGAGCAGTGCATGCCATCAAAGTGATACTGGGATACAAATATACGAAGCCCAATATACACATCATGACTACCCGTCTAATAAGGGTACACCAGGCACATGCATCACAACCATATCTGTGCAACATAGTGATCTCATATCAAGGTAAACAGAGATTGACTTTGCAGGTGTGGTCCCAGTTATTATTTTTATCAGATTGAGTAGCCCATCCCACTCAAAAGGTCCCTAAATAAAGGTTGTTTAAGAATGTTGAAACAAAACACCCATGTTTCCAGAGATGAATAATTCAAACCCCAAAGAATTCCTCTCAACACATGGCTATGATGCCCTCCCACTACTTCTGCTCATGATCAGAGATGCACATATTGTCAGCTGCTAAGGGACACGCTCAACTTGTTAAGGTCAAGCAACTAATTAAGCAAATCTGTGGTGTTAAGCAGAATATTTGATTGTAGCCCATCATTTATACCTACAGAAAATATTTATAATTATTTTTATTGTTGTTATTTACTTTTAACCTGTATGTTTATTACAATCACTTGCTGAGACACAGCCAGCATCCCTGGGCAAGTGACAGATGAGAGAGGTTACAGTATGAGTGAAAGCTTGGGGAGGAGAGTCAGTAGCAATATATCTTTATGTAATACAACACAGACATTTAAATTGGTAGGGTTTTTCTAAGGATGTGGGTAGAACTTGTCAGCACAATCTTATCCTCCTCCTCATCATTATTATCATTATTATTAGGGTGGTGAACTGGCAGAATTGTTAACATACAAGACATTGACTACAAACTCCATGTCGGACAAATTTTGTCCCTCATTCTTTTGAGGTTCATAAAAATGTACCAATCTAGTGCTGTAGTCAATGAACTCAGTTTTCACTCTGCTCTCAAAATTGCTGGCTTTGTGCCAAACTTATTATTATATTAGCATGCTGGGCGAAAGGCTTAGCGGTATTTCATCTATCTTTACATGCTGAATCCAAATTCCGCCAAGATCAACACTTATTGATGTGTGGTATGCCAAACACCCATTCAAGCAATGTTAATTTTATGGAGGGAGTGAGCTAATGTACAGCACATACGTTTGGTCACTATAAACAAATCTTTTGTGCAGGTTGTTTGGCAAAAAGATGAACACTCATATGTCACCTTTAATGGAAGAGCCGATTATCATTATTATTATTATTATTATTATTATTATTATTATTATTATTATTATTATTATTGGGTATATCAACAGAATTCTAGCTCTCCACATCCTGAGTTCAAACCATACTGAAATCACCATTGCTATTTCATCCTTTTAGAGCTGATAAAAATAATGTAACAATCAAGAACTGAGACTGGTTTAATCATCTCATTCCATCCCTAAAATTTGGTTTTTTTTGCCTATATTAGAAATTACTATCATTACTATTGATATGACCCTTTTTTTACATTTTAACATCATCCCTTTGCATGAGACATACTTTTAGAGAGTATATGTGCCTTATGCATGAGTGAGTGATAGAATACATTTGTCTTGTGTGTGAAATACAGAGATAAATACTTTTGGTGTGACGTCAGTGTATTCCAAATGATGTGTCATTTTATTTGTTCATGGTGCCCTATGGTTGAGTGAAGATTTGCGCTTCAGTGAACCTTGTAAGCCTTATACATACGATTATAAATTAAGTTTTCCTCCATATTTGACTGATATTTTATTAACTCAATTTAGGAACAAATGACTTAAGTATAATTTGAACTCAAAATGCAAAGAATAAATACCACAAGCATTTTATCTCACACACTAACAATTCTTTCAATCTGTCACTCTTGTCTTGTCAGAATAGTGGTAGGCAGAAACAGCAGAATGATAAATTGCCTGAAAGTACTGAGTTCAAATCACGAAGAAATTGAATTCAATTATTATCTAATGCAAAGTTAAGTACGTGGGGTTGATTGAATTGATTAACTCTGTCCCTATAACATTTTCCTCATGCTGTTACAGCAGACAGTTATTAGTGTTACAATATCACTGAAAATTGATTTCTCACTTTACTTATGCTTCTTTCTTTGCCAGTGAATTATTTTCCTCTGCACCATTTCTAATTGCAGTCAACACTCATGTGGTAAAGACACTTCTCTAATAACAGAATATGTTTTTTTTTCAAGTGAGAGTTGTGAACTGTTTTAATCAATCATTATTTAAGAAATAGACAAGAAATGGAAAGAAGAGGTTTGAAACATCAGTTAAAAATATTGAAAGAATCTATATAAAATATGATACAAAAGAAATTGTTTATAATCCTGACAGTTCTAGCTACTCAGGTAATAATTTGACATTGAACCATGGAGAAGAAAAATAACAATAAAATTATTATGATATAGCTATTTAGACTCATGGTCATACATTTATAGGGATGAAGATAGCTTAATACTCGTGCACAAATGCATTCATATTTGTGTTGCAGTTTTCCTCACTTGCTTCAAAAGGAAATTGTTTGTAACACTGGATATCCATAAAAATTTCCTTTTAGACATGTTTAGGTTGTTCATAACATATGCATATTAATGAGAAGTTTACCATGACTGTCATCATAATCTTCATCATCAGCATCATCACATCATGGTCATCAGCTGCTAACATTTACTTTCTCATGCTTGAATCGATCAGATGAATTTTATTGATGCAGATTTTCTGCAACTGGATGCTCATCCTGTCACCACCCTACACTGTTTCCAAGCTAGATGAGATTTCTCACAAATCATTTAGATATGAATAGCACAATGACCCGAAATGCTTTCTGGAAGATTGCAGACGAATGATAATGCTTGTATGTTGGTGATGTTTGTTAACTACTTTCCTTATGCCATATTAAGAGAAGATATAAACACATACACACATACGTGTCTGTATATCATCATCATCCTTTAATGTCTGTCTCCCATGCTGGCAAGTAATATTCGTAGCCACTTCAACATGGCTGTCTGTTCAAACAGACTCTATTGTGATTTTTTTAACCCCAAGTGGATATCTTCTCTTGCTGGTTAATGACGCAGAGTTGCATCCAATAAATTGTGAGCTGGGGGTGAACCCCTACCACCAAAAAAGTGCAGTTAAAATGTCTCTAGCAGACTAGGTGTCCAGTACTGAAGAATGGCAGAAATAGCTTGAAACCAGGACTGGTTTGCTGGTCCCATCACTAGAAAGTGATAGGAGTTCACTCCTCTGCTCATAATTTATTGGTTGCTGCTGTGCATCATTAACCAGCAAGAGGAGATGTCCTCTTGTGGTTAAAAAATAGCAGTAACGTCTCTTCAAACAGACAGCCATGTAGAAGTGGCTCTGAATATTACTTATATATATTTATCCACATATTTATACAGCATATACAGCACTCACTCACTCTCTCTCTCTCTCTCTCTAAACACACCACACACCTATACATACATAGATATCTATTAACGTATTTGGTAAACAATTTCTCCCTGCTATATCCTCTCACAAGATTTTGACTGACTTGGTGCCAACCTAATAAGAAGTGTATATTAATACAAATACACCAATCTTTGGATACTACTCAATATTTTTTAACGTTTTGCCTGCAACTAAGAAGCAAACTCCACTTCTTTATTATTAGTCAATTGGTTGAGTATCTATGCAACTACCTAATCGATTGTTTGTTTAACATGTTGGTTAAAACGTCAATGGGTTCGTTTGTTTATCAAAGTTCTTTCATTGCTGTTTGCAACCTTTTCACTGACTTCTGATCTTCCAACTCACTTTGAAGGCTGTTTTCGTCTGTCTGAGACCCAGTCCTGTGTCTATGTGTGTGCATACGGATGCTTGTATGTGTGTGTAGTTTAGAAGATGGGTGAAGGTGAAGATAGACGACAGTTTTGTTTGTGTACGTACATATGTGTGTGTGTGCATGTGTGTATATGGTTGTGTGTACTCCCTTGTGACTACTTGTATGTGTGTTTGTGTGTGTGTGTGCACTAGCCATCCGTAACCTCTTTCAGGGTTCACGCTTTTGTCTTTGAGTTTATGGTGTGAGGTGTGGGGTGTGTTTAGGGTGTAGTTCTTTCCTGTGGGGAGCAAGGAGTAGGGGGAGAGGGTAGGTTTAAGTGTGAATATCTGTGTTACCCTACCTTCCCATGTGTGCATTAAGAAATTTCTCTATTTTTCCATATTCTCTCACATATTACTGATGTGTTGTTGCATGATCTGGAGATAGTTCTGGTGATATTTTGCCTAACATGTCTGTAGGGAGGCACACTATTTCCAAGTTCCTAACACACTGTTTTAATTTTCGTAGGCCTTTGGCAACCTTTGGGCCAAGATGGTAGACCTCCATCTTAATATGCTTCCTAGTGGCTTTAAGTCTACGTCTAGCAAAAGAAAATTTAGCCTCTGTATCATTGTCCGTGTGTGGTGGCATGCTTACTCTTATGTTAAAAGGTAAATCTGTGTCATGTCATAGGACTTGTCTTTGAGGTTATGGAAGGCAGTTTCCAGGGTGCCCTTGGTGTAATTATCGTAATTATTGCTGTAGTTACTGGTGATATGTTTGCTGTTAGGGGTATTGTTGTTGTGGTTACTGTTGTTGCTATTGTTTTGTTGTGGGTATTGTGGTTGTGGAGGTTTTGGGTATCCATATATTGTTGTTGTTGATGGTGTGGACGATGTTGTTGTAGTCATTGCTATTGTTATTGGTATCATTGCTGCTGCGGGGGTATGTTATGTTTACTGTTGTTATTACTGCTGTCGTTGGTGTCATCATTATCACTGTCGTTGTATTTGCTGCTCCTGTTGAAGGTGTTGTGGTTGTTTTGGCTTTGTAGGCTTGTGTTGTTGCTGGTGTTGCAATGTCCTAACTTACATCTTATTTTTGTGTATGTCTTCTTCACCTCACCTACTCTTCTGAACTACACACACTTATACATACATGCATCCATACGCACACAGACATAGGACTGGCTCTCAAACAGATGAAAGCAACCTTCGAAATGAGTTATGAGATCACAAGTCACTGAGAAGGGTGCAAACAACAAAAGAATTTTGATGGATAAGCAAACCAATTGATTGCTTAACCAACAGGCTAAGCAGTCGATCGATTAGCTAGTTGAATGGATATTTATTCAATTGACTAATAATAAAGGAGTGGAATTAAACCAATGCATGTGTTATTACTATTGGCATAACAACTCACCCAAGACAGAACAAAATTTGTTTCAATACATGAATTCTCATCAAGAATCTTGCAAACCAAATACAAAAATGAAGATAGATTTAACTTGAAAGGAAAAAGTGTTAGTGAGTTAATGAAGTAGGGATTGAATGTCAGTTGGGTGCCGTTTGTGGTATAAGTATTGTGAAGAGAAGCAGCAACTGAGAAAAGAGGATTTGAGAGTAAATTGTATAGTCTTATACATGGGAATAATTGGAAAAGAAAATTAATAAATAAATAAAACAAGTACAAACAGTGTAGTAAGCAAGCCCCATATATACACACACACACACACACACACACATACACACACACACACACACACACACACACACACACACACACACACACACACACACACACACACACACACAGATACAAGCACAAATTCATGTGCAGAATGAGAAAGAAAATACATATCACAGAAAGACAAAATAGAATAAGCAGAACAAGAGGAAACCCGAAAGATAGAGAGTTGCTGATGAGGTCACAGGATGTATGACAAAAGAACTTTGACAAAGAAACTAAAATAACCATAATAAAGGTGAAAAAAGACTAAATATATAGTATGTGTGTGTTTAATTAGCAAAATATGACTATACCCAAGAATAACAATATAGTGAAGATATACTTCAAATCAAAATGTGGTAGAAAAGGGAAGGAAGAGTAAAGACTAAAGTGAAAATAGATAGAGGAATTGAAAATAAAGCAATAAATTAAAGCAAATTAAAGAAGGGTTTTGCATGTAAGCAAGTAGCTTTATCTATGTAGGCATGGCATAAGAATAATTATTTAGCATGAATATAATTAATGAGGATTTCATTAAGAACTGTGGATCAGAATCAGTTAACATAATCTAATACAAGAATGTCTACTTGATTGAAATATTAACTCTAAAAGTCATGAACATAAGACAATTAGCAATTAATCAATAGATTTATAATTTGCAGAATATGTATTGGACAGATTAACTTATCAATTTGCCTTTAAGCAATATCAAACTAACAGAGTACAATTTTAATAGCTCTGCAAATTACACAGGTTAGAAAAATAAATAAATAAATAGAAAATTAAAAAATAGGAATATTGTCAGAAATATTCCAATTAATTCATGGTAATTTGAAGTTGCTGACTCTAAAAACGACATAGGTCTTACCAAATTGGCTCTAGTTTTGGAAGTAATAGATTCTTCTCAAAATATATCATATTGCTCAACATGACACACACAGACTTTTGCAAATCAGATTAAAATTCGAGTTTGGAATTAAGTTAGTTCTGAGGTCATAATACTATCAAACTCTGTAACTCCACAAGTTAGGGATGCACAGCTGGATATGCCATATTTGATAATATCACAGAAGCAATGAATTTTACTAACATATTTTCTGACATATGAAGCATAGATCAATTAACGATCTATAATGATATAAAAAAATAAATGAAAAAACAAGAATGCCTTTTAATCTATAAACTCCCTGTAAGAATTATATAACTTTCTTCCTTGTCTACTGCAATAACAACCAAGGACATTTTCTCTAAATGGGACTACCAGACTATTCACCACAAGATTGCTGGCATTTTATAGACAGCTCTACTAGAATCTTGAAATGTATTTTATTACTTAATGGGGACAACTTGCTATTTTTGCCATTGCTCATTCAATTCAACTTAATATAAAAATATCAAAACTGTCTTGCTGAAATTCTACTATCATGAGTATCAAAATTCTGCTTGCTTTGATCAAAGGATAGTGAATCTCTTGCTTGGATAGCAAAGTGGTTACACAAAATACCCTTGTTTCATGGAGCAGCAAAGCAAAGTGAAATCATTGTCAAACTGTGACATGGCCTTGAAGGAGACATTTGTTGTAGGAACAGTGAACATCATTAACAAACCATTAGTGCAAAGAGAAAACATCTTTCTCCTTCCACTTCATATCAAATTTAAACTGATGATGCAAAAGATTAAGTTTTGAATGATGACCGTGATGGCCTCAAGTACATTTGCAGATCATTTCTGGACTTGAGAATTGAAAAACTAAAAAGAAGAATATTTTCTAAGATTTCATACTTATAAACTCATCATAGATTCTAGTTTTCCAGTCTGGCCACTGGACAGATTTCCAGAGATTTCACTGAAGAGCAAAGAAGTTTCATTAGGCTTTAAGAGTACTGGAGTACAGGTATCAATGCAAAAGGGACAAACATATGATGGCAGATGACTATGTTGGAACACTCACCACATGAAATATTATACAATCAGCATTTTTTAGGGATTGATTCATATTTTCTTTTTTCTTTTACTTGTTTCAATCATTTGAGTGTGACCATGCTGGAGTATAACCTTTGCTCAAACAAATCAACCCTAGGACTTATTCTTTGTAAGCCTAGTACCTATTCTATTAGTCTTTTGCTGAACTGCTACATTACAGGGATGTAAACACACCAACATCGGTTGTCAAACAATGGTGGAGGAACAAACACAGATACACAAACATATATATATATATATATATATATATATATATATATAATATATATATATATATATATGCATGTGTATATATATATATATATATATATATATGCATGTGTATATATATATATATATATATATATATATATGCATGTGTATATATATATATATATATATATATATACATATACATATATACAACAGGCTTCTTTCAGTTTCTGTGTATTTCAATATACTTGATTTACCAATGTTACTGTATGGTATTTTACACTATTATTGCTTATAATACCATTAAATATTTTATGTATATTTTTTCATGTTTTCAACATTACAATGTCGTTCATGTTTTGGTATTTTAAGCTACAGGAACAGGGGTGCAGGTGGTGCACTAGCACTCCCTAAAACTTTTGGTGGGTGCAAAATCAAAATATGCATCTCCTGTAACCTACACCAGACTCGCATAACACCTGGTTTAAAAGATAGTGTCTAAAAATTGATCTGTTAGAAGTTGCTTGAAGTCGGGCTTCTTCTCAAAACAAGAACAATGGACAAAAATAAATTAATAAATAAAATCAATGTCAAAATTTAAAGTATTATTGTATTCTTTTCTTTTATTCTTTTACTTGTTTCAGTCATTTGACTGTGGCCATGCTAGAGCACTGTCTTTTAGTCAAAGAAATTGACCCGTTGACTTAGTCTTTGTAAACCTGGTACTTATTCTATCAGTCTCTTTTACTGAACCATTAAGCTATGAGGACATAAACACATTAACATCAGTTGTCAAGCGATTGGCGGGGGGGGGGTGACAACACGAACACGCACACACACACATATATATATATATATTATATACGACGGGCTTCTTTCTACCAAATTCCCTCACAAGGCTTTGGTCAGTCTGAGGTTTTAGTAGAAGACACTTTCCTAAGGTGTCATGCAGTGAGGCTGAACGAGAACCATGTGGTTGGGGAGCAAGCTTCTTACCACACAGCCATGCCTGCATGTGGCCCTGCTCGATCAGTAGAAATGGTGTAGGTAGAAACTCCATAAGATGTACCCAGTGTAAGCTATGGACACATAAGAGGTGCAGCATCATCAAAGGAAAATTAAGCGAGAAGATAGCTTTCGTGTGCGGCAGATTCACAGGGGCAATAGACACCATTGATACTCAGAAAACAGATTCCATTACACTCCTGGGGGAGAAACTAGAAGTAGTTGATAGCTTCCACTACCTAGTCTGTAGTGGGGGTGGTGGATGCTCATAGAGTGTTACCACTAGAATAAGAATAGCCTAGACAAAGGTCAGAAAGCTTCTACTCCTACTGGTGACAAAGGGTCTCTTGCTCAGAGTGATGGATGAGGAGAGCTGTATGAAGTGCCACTCCCAAACAATGGGAGGAATCCAGGGTAGAGGGAGATCCAGGAAGACCTGGGATGACGTGGTGAAGTGTGACCTTCGAACGTTGGGCCTCACAGATAATGAAAGACCGAGACCTCTGGAGATATGCTGTGACTGAGAAGACCTGGCAAATAAAATGAGTTCACAGCTGTAACCTACACCAGTGTCACATAACCATCCTACTCAAAAATTACCTTGGATCGTAGGGCAACATGCCATGCTTGAGGAGACCTATTGAGTCAAGTACATCAAAATCAAAATCAAATCAAATCACAATCAAATGGAAATTGTAGTTGTGGTCCCTGTGCTGGTGGCATGTAAAAGGCACCATCTGAACGTGGCTGATGCCAGCGATGCCTAGACTAGCTCCCATGCTAGTGGCACGTAAAAAGCACCATTGAATCATAGTCAATGCCAGCCCCTTCTGGCCCCTGGGCTGGTGGCACATAAAAAAGCACCCACTACACTCTCGGAGTGGTTGGTGTTAGGAAGGGCATCCAGCTGTAGAAACACAAATAGATCAGACTGCAGCCTGGGGCAGCCTCCTGGTTTCCCAGACCCCAGTTGAACCATCCAACCCATGCAAGTATGGAAAACGGATATTAAACAACGACGATGATATATATATATCAGCAAAAACAACATATCCAGCAGACAAGCCATCCTCAAAACTAGCACAGTTGATGACTTCTTAAATGCCATAATGGAAAGCCAGTCACTGTCCAGCTATCCACATTTTTCATCTTCTCTGAATACTACAACTAACCCATCATCATCATCATTATTACCATGCTACTACCATAATCACTACTACTAATTCTAATTAGTGAAGAATCATGCCTTTCTTCCCCCACCCACTGTCCACCTCAATCTGAATGTACACCTCACTGCTCCATGACGAATCAGCTAACTGTCAATATAGTAGAGTTTATGAATGCATGAAACCCTAAACTACGCTAGTTTACTCAATGCAAGTGACCAAGCATATGCAGTAACAGTAATTTCACTCACTTACTTGGGACAAGACACACAATTCATAGAAGCAACACCATCCAATGCCAAAGCATACATCTTATGCTGCCACTGCCACCAACACAACTTCTGTGTGATTCTTTCCAATTGCTTCTTTGTCATCTTTCGGTGCAATTTTTCATCTGTCTGTCTGTCTCACTCTGTGTGTATTTATTCTTTAATCTTGTATTCTTTTACTTGTTTCAGTCGTTTTACTCCAGCCATGCATTAGTCAAATGAATTGACCCCACTACTTATTTGTTTTAAAGCCTGGTACTTATTCTATCGATCTCTTTTTGCTGAACTGCTAAGTTATGGGGGAGTGTGAACACACCAATACCAGTTGTCAAGTGGTGATGGGATGACAAGCACAGACACAAAGACACACATGAATATATAAATACACACACATATGTTTAATTTACAAGGAAAAAATCCAGAGAAATAGCTACCAGGGTAGCCAAATATTACATAAGCACTTTAAGATATTAGTAACCACACATACATAGGTAATAATTCCAAAGAGAAGTGAGACATGTTTTGGAGAACATATGAGTAATAGAAAATGGAGACAAAAGCACAAGATGTTATTTAAATCATTTATATCACCGACATATGTTTCAATGGATACATTAAAATTAATGCAGGGAGAAAGATAATGTGGAATAACGTATTAGTCTCACCAGGGAGAAGTTTATAAATAACAGTGTTTATTAAGAAACCATTTTTACAGATGTAAGAAATTATATATATACAGTGTTAATAAATAAGCCATTTTTACACATGCAAGAAATTATAATATATATTATAATTTCTTACATCTGTAAAATGGCTTATTAATGAACACTATTATTTATAATCTCCTCCCTGATAAGATTGATACATTACTCCACATTATTATTCTTCCTGGATTAATTTTACTGTATTGATCGAAAGATATATCAGCAATATAAATGATTTAAATAACATCTTGTGTTTCTCTCTATTTTTCATTTGTATTATATATATATACATACGTGTGTGTGTGTGTTTACATGTACATAAATATATATATGACAGGCATCTTTCAGTTTCCGTCCACCAAATATATTCAGCAGGCTTTGGTTGGCCAGAGGCCACAGCAGAACATAACTGCACAAGGTGCCATGCAGTGGGATTGAACCCAGAACCATGAAGTTGGAAAGCAAACTTTTTACCACACAGCCATGCCTGCACCTATATACATATATACAGGGGTTGGACAAAATAATGGAAACACCTTAAAATTTCAAACAAATTTATTTTAATATGGATTAGGACTGCCTATGTCATTAATTGCAACTTAAATTGTATGAGGTGTGGACTCATACAAAGGTTGAATTGTTTCTAAAGGAATTTTTATCCATTCTTCAGCTAAAACAGTCTCCAGTTCTTGTATGATGATGGTGGATTATATCGTCTCCTTACTTGTTTTTCTAAAATGCATTATAAATGTTCAATAATATTGAGATCTGGAGACTGTGGAGGCCAGAGAAGATGTTTGACTTCACAAGAATGTTTCTCGTGCCATTCATTAACATCTTTAGCTGTGTGAATTGGTGCATTATCATTCTGAAAGATTGTGTTTTCCTCTCGAAATAGTTCTGCAACCACAGGATCAATTTGATCAGATAAAATGCTTAGATAGTCTTGACTATTAATTCTGCCATGAAGGGAAACCACTGGGCCAGCAAATTTCCAATAAATAGCTACCCCAGATCATCACAGATCCTCTTCCTTGTTTAACAGTTGGAAGAAGGCAGTCTTGGTCAAATGCTTCTTTTGGCTGTCCCCACACATATACTCAGCTGGTGGTCGGAAATAAGGTAAAGGATGACTCGTCAAAGAAAATAACATTCTTCCACTGCTCTAGGGACCAATTCTGTAGGATTTTATTTCACTCTAAACGCTTTGCAATGTTTGTTTTTGAAAGTAGTGTTTTTCTAATTGCAGTCCTCCCAAAATATCTGACTTTGTGCAGCTCCTGGTGAACAGTTTTTGTGGAAACTGGGTTCTTGAGGTGGTCATTAAGCTCTGCAGTAATTTTGGGAGCTCTACTTATGTGATCCTTTCTAACAATTCACATACGAGTCCAACGGTCCCTATCTGAAAGTTTTGGTTTTCTTCCAGAGTGTTGTTTTGATGAGGAGGTTTTTCCCTCTTTCTCAAAGGCTGTCATTACTTTTGAGACAGTACTTCTTGATACACCAAATATTTCAGCTTTTTCCATTATGCTAGCGCCTGCCATACAAGCACTAATAATTTGATCTCTTTGAAAGTGCTATAGATCTGTCATTTTAATGAATTTTAATTACCTTTTTCTGGTTATATCTGAAAAGAAACGGCAATCTTAGCAAAACATATTAAGCAACACTAATAATAAATCAAAAAACATAAAAATAAACAAGTTTTTGACAGTTTTATAGATATTTCATATATATATATATATATATATATATATATATATATATATTCTTTATTTAAAAGCAGCAGAAATTCAACAAAGCCTGTTACTCTGAGTTTCACCTAGTACTTATTCTATTGGTCTCTTTTGCTGAACTGCTAAGTTACAGGGATGTAAACACACCAGCATCAGTTGTCAAGCAATTTAGGAGGTACATGCACAGACACACACACTAAAGCACACACACACACACATACATACACACATATAAATACAGATATATTAGACAGGCTTCTTTCAGTTTCTGTCTACCGAATCCACTCACAAGGCTTTGGTTGGCCCAAGTCTATAGTAGAAGACACTTGCACAAAAGTGCTACACAGTGGAACTGAACCTGGAAACATGTGGTTGGTAAGCAAGCTCCTTACCACACAGCTGCTACTGCAGCAATATATATTCTTTCAGACATTTTCATCAAAAATCTTCATGAAGCATCATATTATTATAAATATTTTCATCAAACATCAAACCTTAACTCTCACCCTAACTCTAAGCTCAACTGGTCCAAACCAGTTCAGACCAGTCCAGACTGGTCAAAAGTGAATCATCACAGTCCAAACTGGTTTAAATTGGTCCAAACTGGATCAGACCAGTCCAATCCATGTTAAACCAGATCAGACCAATCAAATCCATCAAACATCTTCATGAAATAAATAAATCAAAAACAATTAAGAGAAACCCTACTTTTCTAACATGAAATTGTTGATCTGCTTGCACTTTTTGAAAAGTTTCCTTTCTTATCAGCTCTGTGTACTTTATCAGCTCTTCGGTACTGCATCTTGTCAAGAGAATGCAAGACTTTTGAAGATTGCAAAGATCCAATTCAGTGGAAAAATTTAATGATAAAGCACTTCCAACATGTCAAGGAGTGTCATTGGAATTTTGTACGTCTCAAAAGCATGTCTGGAAAGACATTCAACTTCTTCAAGGAGGCAAAGAAATGTACATACTGTCAGTTTGGTTCAAAGAACTCCTGTGTCTTCATTATGATATTTAGCATAATGCTGTTATCTGTTTATATGCTGAAGGAGTTTGGTATAACAGAATTACAACACCTAAGGAAACTCCTTGTCTTATGATACAGGAAACTTCATATATCTTGTAAAAGACATTGCTGAAGAATGCAGTGCAGAAGTAAGTCAGTGGCTTAAATGTTGAGATAATTTCCTATCTGATACCATACAAAATGAAATCCAACTGTCATATGTTCATAACATCCTGCATGAGATCAGAAAAAAAGGTTGAAGATTCCATGATTATTGGTATTAAATGTGATTGGTCTGGTATGGAACAAGAAACAATCATTATCCATTACATTTCTGAAGACCTGGATAAACACAAAGATTTTCTCAATTTTATAATCAGAGACACTAAGGTTATTCTGGATGTTTTTTGCCACTTAAACATTTTGCTTGGTATAAAATTATGCTACTTTTCATTTGATGGTGCTAACACATTGAATGGAAACATTTCAGGCATACACAGACTGAAACAGATAAAAGAATAAAAGAAAAGAATATTCTTGACTGAAACAGAAAATCAAAAATATGTACAAGAATAAAGAAGAATATTGTATAACTTTCAAGAACCTTAATTATGTTAGGAAGTGAATTCGAAAAATTAGTTCACCAGAGTCCACTTATTGCTAACCTGAAACAGATAACAGTATTTAGCACAAGACTACAGACTATAGCTGGGGTGCATTATTGAATATATGAATGGTAATTTAAATATACTTATTTTATTAACACAACACCCACTCTGTGATGGGGATAGAAGTCAGAAATAAAGTGACATAATTATAAATAGCAAGGTATTTTGTATGCCTTTCTACCATTAATAATAACATTATTGTTTCATTTGTTGTAAAGAATAGTATGGAGTTTTTGAATTCTTTTGATTAGGCATGATACCAACTTTTGAAAGAATGGATGTATTAGTTACATTTAGTCCCTGTATATTGGTGAAACTTATTTTACTGACAAGGAATGTTTAGAATGCCAAGTATTTGAAGTTAGAATATGGAATAAGAAATCTAAGTATTTGATAGCATTCCCGTATTTCTGCTACCTTGTGTTGTGTTTATGTATCAATAAAATATGTAATTTAAACAATTTATCTTCTTGCAATCAGTAGTAAATAAAGTTTAGTCTGAATGATACAAATACTTTGTGTGGACAAAGAAATGTCTATCCCAGCATTAAAGCATAATAGCTTTAATTAATTAAGCATTGTATGAAGGAATAAATTAATGTTTTTTGCATATGTTGTTGGCATTTTATGAACTCTGTTTATACAAATGTAACTGACCCAAGTGTAAAGTAAATAAAATAAAGTATGTAAGATTAAAACACACACACACACTTATGTACACATAAACACACACACATGAGTGTGCATTTAACTACATGTTTATGTATTTTTGTGTATTTATACATGTGCACTTGTATGTGTATATGTAATCCCAATAAATTAATTCTATTCATTTCAAAGAATAACAAAATACTGAAGATGCTAAGTAATAGTTCACTGTAATGTGTCTTCTTTACACAGAGTAACTTATGAGTGTAGAATAATCCCCTCCTGGAGTAGCTCTTTCCTTGTTATGAATACAAGGTAGTATAAAGAAAGCCTAACACTGATTCGTTGGTGAAATTAATGATTGGCTAGGGATAATTGATATTTTGTCTGTCAAGTACATCAAAGTACAACGAGATCACTTCATAATCAATTTATGATAGAAAATAAACCTGACCTTTTGCTTGACATTCTCTATACATTAGTCCTTGGCAATATTGATGCTAGTAAAACAAAAACATCAATCGATAACATATTACTTGATTAGTAAAACGCAAATGTATGCAGTGCTTTGATTCAGTAGCAATAGCCACAGGGAGACAGGTGGTGACTATGAAAGTTTGACCTTTTTTTATCAATAGAATGGTGAATCTTATTTAATGGAACATCTTATCACTGTTCCTTATCTATGGGGAATATATCAATTTGGTACATATTTTGAATATTCCTAGAACAGCATTAGTCTAAATTACTGTTTTTGAACAGATCATTATGACATAATCATCAAAATATTCCTTACCTTCCTATTTTCTGAAAATATATCTCTCCTTGTATGATTGTCTTTTTTAGATTACTTATTTGTTGTTAGGCAATGCTGTAAATTATTTCAAGTTCTATGGCCAAACATTGACTGATCAGCATTTTTGTATGGAGATGAGACTAGCAGATTCAAACTCATCTCCTGGCTGCATCCACAGAGGAAGCTAAGGTCAAGAAGAAAATGCAAATCTTACAATGGTGTTAATAGATGCCGGTACAAGCTGTTCTTACTCTGTAGTGTCTAGGTTCAGGTATGGAAGGGTAATTAAGAACTATTTTATTTTATCAACACCAAAATGGTGTAAGGTAAAGTTGACTTCAGCAAGATTTGAACTCAGAGTGTAATGATCATTTTCAACTTGCTATTTATTTTAGCAATCCACCCTGAAATGATTCTACTTTGAGCCCAAGACCATAATTTTAAGGAGAAGAGAACAGTCATTGATATTGATGCCAAAATTTGGGTGGTACATTTATTTTGTGAACCTGGGGAGGCAAGAAATGTAAAGTGGAGATCAATGGTATTGAAACTCACACGATACAAAGCTAAAGAAGGTCTAAGGCTTTACCAATTCTTGGTAATCCACTGATATCCTCATCAATAATAATAGATAATAGTAAAGAAGGTGGTGGCAATGATGATGAGGAGAAGGAGAATAATGAGGATGATTTAAGAACAAGGCCATTTAAAGAGAGGAAGTTAGTCAATACCATTGAGCCCAGAAGGATGTAAAACAAAGCTGATCTCAGTGAGATTTGAACTCAGTGGTAGGATCCCAGGGGCTCATCACAAAGAAACTGCTACAATTATTCAAACAACATAAAAGCCAATATGATATTGACACTATACAAAAGACTGCCTCATAAGGCACTATTCATACCCTGTGAAAGATTCTCTCTGAAGTCTCAGACCTGATGGAGAGGCCTTAAAAAAAAATCAAGCTAGATTTTTAGGAACTTCGAGAAGCACAATAAATGATGATAACCTTTTCTTTATTAGCTGAAGAAGCTCAAAGAAATACAAAAAAAAAAAAATGAAATTTTCTTTTCGGATTATGAAGACTAAACTATAAAGTGGAGTTTTGAAAAGATAAAAAGAAAGTGTTTACAAATTATGGAAGGAGGCAGTAAAAGATGTTATATGGAAGGATATATTAAGAATTTTAAAAGTACATACACATGTGCATACAGATGTACACATTTATACACACACACATAGCTGTACACATGCACATTCATATATAAACACATATTTGCATTGGAATGAATTTGAAAGTACAATAAAACACACAGTCAAAGCAACATGTAACTTATATATTTACTGTCAAGGTTGAGTTGATTACTCTATTACATTCACCAGAACTCTTTGCATACACCTTCTCTCTCATTCTTCACCTTCAACCAATCATGTGACAGTGTAATGAATTTCAATTTTAGTGCATTAATATATTAATAATGATAATGATGATGATAATAATAATAATAATAAATAATGATATCTTCTGTTATAGGTACAGATCCTGAGATTTTGTGGGGAGAGGCCTAGTTGGTTACATCAACTACTGTGTTTAACTGGTATTTATTTCACTGACCCTGAAAGAATAAAAGGCAAAGTTGAGCTCAGTGGAATTTGAACTCAGAATGTAAAGATGGATGAACCACACTAACTTTGAACAGTGACAATGAATCTCTCAATGCTGGAGATGTAAGAATTTCATGTGGCATTTTCCAGGGTGACTCTCTATCACCACTCCTCTTTTGTCTAGCCTTAATACCTCTCTCGAAATTGCTCAATGATGTACAATATGGCTATAAAATGTTTGATAAAAATATAAATCATATCTTTTACATGGATGATTTAAAGCTCTTGCTACAGGGCTTACTAGCAATTGTTAAACAATTCAGTGATAACATCAGGATGCAATTTGACCTCGATAAATGTGCAAAAGCTACGTTTATCAAACGGGAAATGACAGAAACACCCAACATTAATCTTGACCAGGAGAATGACATAAAAGAGTTAGAACCAGCAGAGAGCTGCAATTGCCACAATTGGCTTAAACACCTACCTGAAGAGCTCTAATGAGTGGATATCAAAACTTGCCTTAAAGCATGAAAACAAGAAAGCATCATAATCTGTAACAAAACAGGCAAAGGAATATCAAAGTGAATTCCAAATGCAACAAATCCCAGAATTAAACATACTGGATACAAGCACAGAAAAAGTTAAACATATGAAAACCCATGCTAAAACTGCTGCCTTGGATATTCTCACTGATAAATGGCAAGAAAAACATCTCAATGACAAATACCCAAAGAGAGCTGATAATACCATTGTTGACAAAGCCCTTATCCATCAATGATTAGTGTTTTCTGGCTTAAAATCAGAAACAGAAGGGTTTATCATAGCAGCTCAAGATCAATGCCTACCTACAAGGAGCTACCCGGCCAACATATTAAAGAACAGCAGTAGCCTAACATGTCGTGTATGTAACTCACGAAATGAAACCATTGATCATCTTGTCTCCATGTGCAGTCTTGTCCCTGCAGAGTATCTCGTCAGGCATGATAGAGCAGCACAGTATATTCACTGGGAAATTTGAAAAGACCTGGACCTGCCCCATGATAAAAACTGGTGGGAACACAAACCACCTCCATTGCTTGAAGATGATCACAGCTCACTCTTCTGGAACTTCACCGTTCAAACTGACAGAAAGATAGATGCAAATAGGCCAGACATTATATTGAGGGACTTCAGACAAAAATCATGCCTCCTCATTGATATGACTGTCCAATCGACAAAAATGTATTTCTCAAGACCTACCAAAAACTGAGCAAGTATAAAGATGTTGAAATAGAAATTGGCAAAATGTGGAACCTCAAGACTAAAACAATACCTATTGTCATAGACATGCTAGGAATGATAGCAAAGGGGGATGATTCCTATCTAGTTCAGATACTAGGAAACCCCAAAAGTCAGAAATTCAAAATGTATTCCTCATGGGAACTGCCCATATCCTACGCATTCTTATGTTTTCTTAAACATTCTCTAGAACAATATTATGTGCAAAATGAAATATATGACACCCTAGGCATAACACCAACAGAAACTTATAACTTGTTGTCTCTTGAGGTCTCTGGATGAGACTTGGAGTCAGCTTGTACAAATACAAAGCAAAAGTCAAACATATAATAATAATAAAACTAATGATGATGATGATAACTCAAGGGAACAATTTTGAACATAATTTCTGTTGAGCTTGCTTTTTCACTTGGTTTAGACTAAAATTGGCATGCTAATTTCAACCTTACAGTCCATTTTGTATAACATTAAGTTTTTTTCTACAGTTTCCTCTCTGAATAAGCACAATTGTATTGTTTGTCTATAATTTATAGGTCTGGTCATCTGCTTTTATCATTTATTTTGAATAAAGAATACAGAATATTTTGGAAAAACTTTTAGTTGTCTTACTTTTTTCAATTAGTCCTATCTGATTCTAGGTTCAGAAATGCTCTAAGAAATTTTCTGTCACATCAAGTCTTTTACTAAATAGGAATTCATTTTTTACAAGAAAAATGTCAATTTTGCCATTAAATGCAATTCTGAAATCAGAAAATAACACATACCAAATTGTACATTTTATTGTTTAATAAATAATCGTGCAAAATGTTTAATTACATATCTTGGATAGATATTTGTGTCAAACTGGAGTTTCAGTAACTCAAGGAGTGAACTTTCTCTTTGCTGCTTTACATGAATAACTTGCACCATGACAGTCTCTTTGCAGAGACGAGCAGTAGTCAGCCATCATGCCTGTGTTCCACCTGCCTTGATACCTAATCTCCATGGTCTTGATGGAATCTTTCTCCTTTCTCATCACTTATTGCACTATGATTTTTCAGTGAAGTAATCCAGATCAATGCACAGGAAATGCATTTTTACACTCATGTTGCAGCCCAGTGCTCAAAAACTGGTTACCATGGTCTGTACAAATTCTTCCTAATTTGGTGATTCCTGTTTCCCAGAAAATCAGTCATAATTGCAAAAAACACAGTCCATGCTTGTTTTCCAACACCAGACACGGTCTCCAAAAACTGCTCATCCTACAATGGCTTATCAAACACACCAACCTCAATTTTCTCTCAAGACAAAGCTGGAAGCTTTCTGATTAAGTATTTGAAATAGTCACTGTCTCAGTGTTTCAACACATGTTTTACACAGTGGGGTGCCTCTGCTTTGTCTTGATCCCCCAGTTTCATACCGAAGTAAGTAAAGTAATCCCTCATCACAAAATCTGTGATTTTGCTTTGCAGCCTAGGTAAAGTGTAACATTCGCACAAAAACATCAGAAGTGTTTTTGCATTTTTTTCTCTCACAATTGGCCATATTTCTGAAACACAACATATATTCAAGTCAAAAAGCATTTTTGGAATTGTCAGCAGTAATAAAGTAAGCAAATGCAGATTTGCAATGGCAAAGTTCCATACATACTATGAAGTTCTTCCAACAGTTCTTTGACCATGCTCATGACCTCACAAAATTCAAACATTAAGGGCACAAGAAAAACTTTTCAAAAGAAACAGTTGAAGGTGCAGTAGACATTTTCTCACCTGGTTTGCAAAGATGGTTACACTAAATCAAGTACAATGTAGGCATATCTGCAGGTAAATTTCACAAATATGAGATATGTATGATGTCAAGAATAACAGAAATGTGTTGTTTATTAACATCTAATTGTATAAAGGACAATTCTGTCATCATCATGATACTTAAAACTAGTTAGATTGAAAATAGTGCAAGTTGCTCAAGTTTGATGCTTTTTGTTTGCTAAAAATACTGAAATGATGACTTTCGTTTTCTCTTTTGTGGCTGCATTGACATTAAATGATATTGTAAAACTATATTTTCAAAATTATCTTAAGCTCAATAAATGGGTCTGCATTGGAGGAAACCAACTCTATCCTTAGAAATGGTAACAATTCCAAAATATTGAAAAATTGACTTTTGAGTTTGTGCTTGACATGATAGAGCCAAATGGTTTTCAGTTTTGAAATCAGCACTACAAAATTACTAGGAAACATGTCTCCAACACCAGACAACAAGAACAGTGTTCCCCAATGCAATAGATGTAATGCAAAAATAGCTTTCTCAAACAGTAATTTTGTAAAACAATATCACGAACTGGTTGGATAAGAATGGTAAGACAGCTGGAGAACTTGTGCTTAATCTGGAAGATTTTTGTTGTAGTATCATAAATGTGCTGCAGGCATATGATAAAATGACCATGACAATGTCTTAGAAATTTTTTCTAAAAATATTTGTCACAAATGAAAATGTTCATCTCAAAATTTACCGGTTTTGTTTCATTATTTCATTATTTGTTTCATTATTTCATTGGCTGTTTGCATAATCCCTGAAATTACATGTATATATTTAATGTTCTCAAGACACACGTACACAATTTTCATCCATCTTTCACCCCATATATGATCATTCCTGATATAGCTTACCATAAACCATTCAATATTGAACACAACCCATACTGGTCAATCTTGCTGCTTTTTTATTATTAATGCTATTGATAATTCCACCCCATCCATTGAAACAACTTCTATAAATATTTAGTTATTAACTGATCAAATATGCTTGAGGCATATTTGGACCCATCAGAAAGCTATTCACTGTGTTTTGTCATGGAGAAACCATTTCTCATTGTAAACAAATGGTATAAATGCACCAGAATCAGCTTGCAGCACCACCTGCCCAGACTGTGAGTTGTAAACATTTCAGAATGGTTATCTTCTCTCACTGTAACTTCTGTGTTCATTATTCTTCTACAGTGTGCAAACTAGTACTTGAGGGAACTTTGAAGTAACTGACACTTTCCACAAACTTTTTACTGTTTTTCTAGTAATATCTATTACAGTCTGAAAATCTGTTAGTGTTGTTGTATGTGCATGTACATTAACAAAAAATGTAAAAATCCCCAAGCAAAAGTATAAACTAGTATTTTTGAATTAAAAATATAATCTTGCATGGTATTTGTTCTACCCAAATTGAACGGATGCTCCCTTGTCATTCATGCCATCATAAATGCAGTGAACTGGGGATTGGCCATTGGAAACATATAATCAATGGCATTATTGTTCACAAAGTGTGATGTAAAATAAAAATATAAAATGAATTTCAAGCAGGTAGACTGAGCCATTTAATAATTATGTGTACTGGTTTCAGACACAATACAAAATACATTGTGCTAACTTTACAGTTATTTTTTTTCCATACTCTATTAACTTTGCTGTCTCTTTTCATGCTGTAACTATTTCTTCCAAAATACCCAGCTATTTTCTCAGTGCAGCAGTCTTCTCTAGGCATATATTTCACATACATGGCATTAGTGAAAGTTTATTTCACTTCCCATTTGCAGCTTCTCCTGTCTCTCAGTAACACACATGTACACACAAATGGTACATATGTTATAACACATTGCTTTTCATTGCAGAGATAATTCAGTAAAGAAAGCTGTTATTTAAACTACAGTGTAGAAATATTATGTTTGAAAGCTGCTTCAGTAATAATAAGGTAGTCTTGTCAATAGATTATTGCCAACTTCCTGCAATCGTCACAGCACTCTGTTAAACGAGAGCTAATCACATGCACTAATGCACCAGCACATTTAACAGCTTTATGGTCAGTTTACTTCGAGCTACTTGAAATCACACTATTCTTTAGGAACTTCCTCAGCTGTAATGTTATTATTCAGATAAAAGGATATTTTACTATCCCCAATGAATTACTAAATTTCACTGTCTTCACACATTCCCTGCTATCCTTCTGATCTAAGGTGCCACAAAACTCCTCCTCTTTGGCTCTCAATAAAACCAGTTAATCCTCAAGTTAACAAGGAAATCTCTACATAGTCACTCAAACTTCTAGAAATAACAGTCAAATTTCCTTGAATTACATCACACCATCTTAAAAAGGAACGGACACACTGGATAAATGTAATCTAAGATACACTATACCTAAATAAAAATAGGATCACCAAGCAATTAAACAACAGTAAGAAATTAATCATCTTTACTAATCCATTAAAAGTTGTGCTTTATTGTGGATGTATGATTATTCCTTGGTCATCCCTTGTTAATGTAAATGAAATCAGGATCAAAGTTAAATCCAATCAAAACCATACTTTTTTTATTTTTGAATACGCCGCTGAGGACAAAATTATCAAATATGACAGAAGAATAAGGTTTGAGGGAAATTTAGTTACTATTTGTTGAAGGGACACAAACAATTTTGAGGCTTATTCATTGTCTTGATGTTGCCATCAATGTTATTGCTGGTAACCTGATCACCTTATTGGTTTACGCTACAAGTAGTTGATTGAAAGAAGCAGTAGCCATCCAGTCTGTGGTGGATCTACAATATTGGGGCCCTGAAGCTTAAAATGTTATGGCAGGGGAGCTTTACAACCAGCAACAGTAGGATAACATCCAACAAGATTCAAAGAATTTTCGTGCCCTTGCAAGGATCTCCAGCCTTGAGGCCCTGATAGCCCAAATGGTGGAGTGATGATGTGGAGTCCGACAGTGAGCCCTGTTTCCAGGAGAAACAAGGTGTGGGCAATCACCAATATCTTTGTTGATGTGGTTGTTCCATGGCAGATCACCAAATTTTCTTTACAAATTTAAGCACAACATTTCAGATTGTGATTGTCAAAGTCACTGGTGTGAACAAATATTTTCCAGGCTATGCCTTATACTTTTAGAGTTATGGGGGTTGAAAATTAGGGAAGCATTATATACATGCATGATGCATCATAGAATGAAGACATAAAACATAACAAATACCACAGTTAATATAATCTAATATTAATCTTATATTTAAGATACATATGAACATTACAAAATACTCTTTTTTCTGTTTTTTTTTTTGTAGCAACGTATTCCCTTACAGCTTTGTCATATGGGAGCTTCCTGGCAATGCCATTTTCTAGAAACAACATGCATAAGGGATTTAAGCGCTCTTCAGTCATGGTAGATTGAAATTTATTCTTTATAAAGGAAAGCTTTGAGAAATTCCTTTCTGCTTCACAGATCGTCATAGACATTGTCAAGTACAGCTTAAGTGCAGTGGTAATATTAGGGATACTTCAATTAATTGTTGCTCAAAAATAAGCTAAAGAACTTCTATGCATTGTATTTTAGATGGTGTGTTTTCTTCAGTGTTCTGGGAGTTCTTAAGATGTAAATACTCTTTGAACTGATAACACTCATTTATTAATTTGTGGTCAATATTGTCGTTGAAAATCTATATTATAAGTTCAATACTATCTTCACCAAATTCTGAATTGTTCATCAATTCTGAGAGCAACTTGAACCTTTAGGCAGTCTGCTCATATGGGTCCATCTTCTTGCTTAATCATAGACTTGATTTAGAACTTCTTTCCTAAATTTTTCAGCCTATTTCAAAGAAGCCCTATCACTTGTTCTATCTGCAAATTTCTTTATAACAATGTGTTTGAAAATATCAGAATAATTTGAGGTCATATATTCACCTAAACATCTTGCTACTGATTCATAGTGTGCAATGCTATCAGTTGAATTTTCTCATAGTTCTTTAACAAATGAAAGTAAAGATTCTAGCAGAAGGTAACCTTCAAATACATCAGAACTAGGAATTTGAGGTTTCTTACTTGCTTTGTTAAAATGCCCCATAACCTCTTCCTAAATGATTATTAAAACAGCATATACTTATTTTACCAACTTGTGGTATAAATTCTTTGCATCTCGCTTACATTCAGGCTTCTCTTCTGAGTCTTCAAACATGTTTGAGAGTTTGTAAAATTTCCTTATGTCCATTTTTAATTGCCTGAACTGCTTTTTCCCCAACAAGGTTGAGTGAACAGCTTGCACATGGTACATAGTCTACATACCTGTTAATGTTTTTAAGAAATGCAGCCATTTCTCTGAGCCCTTCATGCTAGAAGCATTATTGTACGACTGACCATGGATATTTTCAAGTGAAAGCTTATGCTCCCCCAGGAATTGTGTTATTTTGTTGAACAAGGTCGTGGATGAATGGTTTTCTATTGGAAAAAAATGTTAAAAGTCTCTCATAGACCTTCCATTATAACAGTATCGAATCACAATTATCAGCTGGTCAACAAGTGTCACGTCAGGAGTGGAATCAACTGTAATTGAGTAGTATTTGGTGTCTAGGCTGTTGATCTGATTCACCACTTTATTGTTCACATGTTTTCCCATGATTTCTCTGAATTCTTCATACACGGATTTGGATTGGTAATATTTACTTTTCCATTTCTCTAAATGTTCATGCAAAAATGGGTCAAACTCTGCAATAAGCTCAATGCCCCCCATGAAATTTCCATTGTTTAGGGAGCCCCATTTTCTCACATGGCCTCTAAATGCTAAACCTCTTCCACTTAAAAGTTTATAACTGCTACAATTCTTTTTAGTATTTTAAAATAGTACGGCATGTTTTTCTCAACTGTTCCTCAAGTTGCTGATCCACGGTGTTTTTATTTGACTTCTGTGAATAAGCTATAAGGATAAGAGTAATTAGCAACATCGCTTTGTTATGTTTCTTGCTGCCTTCATGGTTTTGTAGAGTGCTGAGTATATTCATCCAATCAGAAAACCCACCCATTGTAAGTGATATTTGGCATTTAGAAAAGAGTTTGCAAACAAAATAATATTACAGCCTTTGCTCTTTGAGTAATCTAACTAGGATCTCATCACAGTCTGACCATTTTACAATCTTTTTTTCAAAGTACTTGTTTGAGAAACTTCAATTTTGCTGTTTGTAAATCTTGTTGGATTCAGTATATACATTATATATATAGTTTTTTATTTTGAAAAAATGTGATGTTTTGCATTAAACAGTTTTGTATGAAATCATTATCACTTGGTATGGGCTAGTTTGCCTGGTCACTGTATTCTTTAAAATCACTAAATTTGCTTCCTGTTTCTGTTCTCTCTTTTCTTGAAGTTCTTCACAACTATGATCGTCAACTTGCTCCAAAAGTGTCAACAGTTGGTTGATTATTGTTAAACAGAACACTCATGGTTTGTGCACTGTCATTGGCTTCACAGGTGCTTGCACGACTTGTTTCAATTGCAAGTGATGGCATACTCTTACTTTACATTATAAAATAGATTGATAGTTTTTTGACATTTAGAAATTTAATTAGATTTTTCCTTGAGTTGGCATTTCTGGTATCTGCTTAAGTACTTTCTTGAAGACATTGCTAATCCTCTTGAGTCATAGACTTCACTGAAAAAAAGTTGGGGTAATATTTTCATTAGCCACAGCAAGACAGAGATCGATCAAGATAAGTGTCCACAACTTAATATATATTCATAAATGAAGAATGGTTTATTTTGTACAAAGTGATATTCAAGTAATTTTTGAAGTAGAAAAAATGTTTCGTTACTGAACAGATTGTAAGAGGGGCAGGGCTGAAGTTTCCAAAATAATTCAAGGAAAGCGAATTATCTGCGAGCCATTTGTACTTTTATCTTTTATACTAGTCTACACCGGCAGAAACAGCAGGTGGAACAACCATGGCTAGACACTGCCTGCCTAAACTATGCATAGGAGTATGAAATGACGTTGTCCACTAAGACTGGTAACAGCAATCTCAATGGCAAAGTAAAAAAACGAAATATTGACTAAATGAAAAAGTGGCTTCAGAGGGGCCCCTCTGGGATTAGGGTCCCTGAAGCTTAAGCTTCATTAGTTTTATAGTAGATTTGCCACTGCATCCAGTTTGAGTCAAGGAGCTTGTTTTCAGATCGAGCGGAAGGAATACATGCTTCACTAGTTTAAGACAATAAGATGACAGTAGCAGAACATTTTGCTGTTACAGTGTTTAGGCCAGGTGAATCTCTTGGAAATTTCATTAAGTTACAGTGAATTAAATAATTCTTAATTGTATAGCTACTGTAAAAACGATCTGAACTTGAACCTGGATTTACTGTAGTAACTTTATTGTGCTTTTACATTGTTATTGTCTTGAATAAGAACTGTTAACAAGAAGGTTTATATATATATATATATATACACACACATATATAAGTATATAGACAGATAGTTACAAAGATAAACATACACACACACACATGCATATTTATGCAAGTATATGCCTGTGTATATATATATACATACATACATATATACATATATATATATGTAAGTTTATGTATAGGGAGCTTTATTTTTTTTCAGATAATTCTTAGTATCTCTGAAGATTGAACATAATGAAATTATTCTACTGGTTATTGTTTTACAACACAACTCAAAAAGTTGAATGTATTTTTTTACTGTTTTTAGTAATGGAGTAGTATCTATTGATATTATTTCTTAATATTTAAAGGTTTTGGCGTGAATAATGTAAAAATCTGCAGGATATTTTATACCTCTTTTACAGATTTACAGCCAGTTGTGTGTTGGATGACAAGCTTAAGTAGCAATGATTTATATCTCCTGAACAGTACTGCACTTTATTCACAGAAAAGATACTTAACTCACAAAAGATGAACACTAAAAATTGTAAACAGGTACCACATGGAAGAAGAGTTCTTCAACTGTAGATAATAAGGACACAATGCAATTGATAAATGTTTCATTAGATTGAAGATCTAGGACTGGAGAAAATAACACAGAAATATTTTACTATGTTGGTCTAACAACTTAACAATCTAAAGGACATTCTGCATATTATCATACCATTACATATACTGTTCTAAGTACTATGAACTATAGTTTCCTGTTGTTATACATTAGTTTGATGATTATAACAATCATATATTTCTACATGCATTAAGATGCTGAAATTGTTATAGAATTGGATAAAGGGCATTGTGATATTTGTTTCTGCTCCCTATTCTCTAAGCTGAAATTCCACCAGGGTCAGCTTTGCCTGTCATCCTTTCAGAGACAATGAAAAATCTAACAGCCCAGTGTGGGTGCAGCACTCACTCTCCCCCACGGTCATTTCCTTGATGTTCCACTTGGTCAGTTGTAGACAGTTCAAAAAGATGTTTATCTTTTCTTGATTATATGGGTATTTTAAACAATTAGTGAAAGCATAGAACATATTATCAAGCCATTACCTCATCCATTACACTGCCTTCATAACCACTAACACAAGACAAAAGTTGGTGGTGAAACAATTTCAGGAAGAACTCAGTTGTTGTCTAGGTTCATCAACTGCTTGGCTAAACTCCACAAATCAAGAATTCCTGAGCATTGAAAGAGTGACTGCAAAACTGTGTCATTGTTCTGCACACATCTCATGCTGGCTCCTCTGACATTTTCATTACTGTATGGCTTGCTTTGAAATGGCTGGGTCCTTCAGTAGCAATACCAGGCCAAGTTATTTCAGAAATTATCCAGAGCTACTTAATCAAATAACTTCTGAAACAGAACACCTGAGAGTTAACATTGACACCTAGAGTCATCTGAGACTGTCAACACCCTTAACCACCACTATTCATCTATAGAATGCTGTCATAGAAGTTCTTCCATCTGCATTGTCTGACTTGTAGAGAGCTTTGAATATTAGAAAGCATTCCAAATGCCAAACACCTATTCTTGGCCTTCATTTGTTGCAGATCTGCAGCCCAATCAGGGAGGGGAACTTTGAGAATAAGTCCCTGGCCTGACAATGAATGATCACATCTGCTCACAGTCTAAGAATCATAGGTTCCACATCCTCAGTACATGCTCACATATCTTCAGCTACAGAATACTAAGTCCACAGCACAGAGGTTGTTTGGCCAAAGATTGACTGCTTGACTAGAACAACATGTCCTTTCTACAAGAAACATAGAAATCAAGAGCTACTGCAAGGCAAAATAGTCAGGCAGTATCATAGAAGTGAGGTGATGTAGGCATTGCACGTTTTCCCAACTTTCTAGGAATAGTTTCTTCTATTTCTGTGTATGAAAACTAACTTCGCTGTCCGTAACTTCATTGCACTTCTTATCCAACAAGATCCAATCAAAATTCAAGCGAAATTATACCTTCCATCCAGTGCTCTATCACACTGTCAAGTGACATGGACTTACCTCACAAGATATCAAGTTGGATGCACACTAATTTGTTCAGATTAAACTTTGCTCCTGTCACTTTCTCATATAAGAGTTGACTGAAAAGTTCACAGGCTGACCAAGATACTCTCGTGAAATGTGACCAAATGAGGTTTAATCTGCAGCGTAGTCCCCCTTGTGGTCCATATTCTTCTTCCATCAATGTTGCAGTACTTCAGACCCATTGATGGAGAAGCTTTCATCTTGTTGGTCAGAAAAGTCATCAACAGTAGATATGACATCATTATCACTGTAATACTGGTTCCCAGCCAAGTGATCTTTCATGTTGAGGAACAGATAATAGCCAGATGTGGCCAAATCAGCAAATTATGGAGGGTGATCAACCAGTTCAAGGCTACAGTTGTGCACAGCAGCCATTGAAATCATGGAGTTGTGAACTGAAGCTCCAAAATATTATTCAAGTTTTCTGAGTGTATTTGAATGAAGACCTCAATTTTATATGAAATTTGTTCATGTTCATTATTGTGTCCTTTCCTTCTAATAAGTGAGGCATCCTTACTACAAAGAGAAATAAATAATCTGGGATTGGAGGAATTGCGCTTCCCACAGATGAGAATATAATGGAAAGTGGTAAGTGTATTTAGAAGATTTTAAAATGGTTAGCATAAAAAAATAAAAATTAAGGCTACACCAAAAAAATAAATATATTAGAAGAGAAAAGGAAATATTACAAATCCCTCCTGAGTAGCAAAAATGTTATTGGAATTAAAAACTCACATGCTTTCTTGATAAGGCAGGTGTCATCAAATAAAACATCCAAAGACTAAAGAATACTAATAGAAAAACTCTTAAAAGACATGACAAAACTGCATATGAGTTATATGCACTTTTTTCATATATAGGCAGTTGTGTAAAACATGAAAACAGCAACAACAACAATAATAATAATAATAATAACTCTTTCTACTATAGGCACAAGGCCTGAAAGTTTTGGAGGAAAGGGTTAGTTGATTACATTGACCCCAGCACATGACTGATACTTGTTTAATCAATGTCTAAAGAATGAAAGGTAAAGTCAACCTGAGTGGAATTTAAACTCAAAACATGATGATGATGATGATGATAGCAACAACTACTCCAACAATAAATAATTTGATTACAATTTTATTGTATACATTCTTAATAAGGACATGAAAAAGGGTAGTTTTAAAAATGCCCATAAGCAAACACTCACAGGCATTGCTGAGTAGAAGGAAGCTTGTTTCCAACCATATGGTCTGGTTTAAGCTTTGGGCTGACCAAATCCTTGTGAATGGATTTGGTAGACGAAAGCTGAAAGAAACCCGTCATATAAGTGTGTGTGTGTGTGTGTGTGTATACATACAGGGGTTGGACATAATAACGGAAACACCTAGCAACATAGCATCATAATTTTGAAATATCAATGAAACTGTCAAAAGCTTGTTTATTTTTATGTTTTTTGATTTATTATTAGTGTTGCTTAATATGTTTTGCTAAAAAGGTAATTAAAATTCATTAAAATGACAGATCTATAGCACTTTCAAAGAAATCGAATTATTAGTGCTTGTATGGCAGGCGCTAGCATAATGGAAAAAGCTGAAATATTTGGTGCATCAAGAAGTACTGTCTTGAAAGTAATGACAGCCTTTGTGAAAGAGGGAAAAACCTGCTCATCGAAACAAAACTCTGGAAGAAAACCAAAACTTTCAGATAGGGACCGTCGGACTCGTATGCAAATTGTTAGAAAAGATCACAAAAGTACAGCTACCAAAATTACTGCAGAGCTTAATGACCACCACAAGAACACAGTTTCCATGAAAACTGTTCGCTGAGAGCTGCACAAAGCCAGATTTCACAGGAGAGCTGCAATCAGAAAACCAGAACTTTCAAAAACAAACATTGCAAAGCATTTAGAGTGGAATAAAAACCTACTGGCTGGGTCCCTAGGACAGTGGAAGAATGTTATTTTCTTGGACAAGCCAATCTTTACCTTATTTCCAACCACTAACTGAGTATACATGTGGAGACAGCAAAAGGAAGCATTTGATCCAGACTGCCTTCTTCCAACTGTTAAACATAGTGGAGGATCTGTCATGATCTGGGAGGTTATATCTTGGAAATCTGCTGGCCCAATGATTTCCCTTTATGGCAGAATTAATAGTCAACACTATTTAAACATTTTATCTGATCAAATTCTTCCTATGTTTGCAGAACTATTTCCAGAAGGTAGCACAATCTTTCAGGATGATAATGTACCAATTCAAACAGCTAAAATTATTATTGAATGGTATAAGGAACATTCTTGTGAAGTTGAACATCTCATCTAGCCACCACAGCCCCCAGATCTCAATATTACTGAACATTTATGGTACATTTTAGCTGAAGAATAGATGAAAATTCCTTTGGAAACATTTGTACGAGTCCATAACTCATAGAATTCAAGCTGTAATTACTGCCAAAGGCAGTCCTACCCCATATTAAAATATATTTGTTTGAAATTTTAAGGTGTTTCTATTATTTTGTCCAACCTCTGTATATATATGTATATGTATATATATATTTGGAGGCGCAATGGCCCAGTGGTTAGGACAGCAAACTCACGTTCATAGGATTATGTTTTTAATTCCCAGACCGGGCGTTGTGAGTGCTTATTGAGCAAAAACATCTAAAGCTCTATGAGGATCTGGCAGGATGTGGTGGCAAACCCTGCTGTACTCTTTCTCCACAACTTTCTCATTCCTTCTTCCTGTTTCTGTTGTACCTGTATTTCAAAAAGCCAACCTTATCACATACTGTGTCATGCTGAATCGCCCTGAGAACATGTGTCGGTAGAGTGCTCAGCCACTTGCACAGTAATTTCACAAGCAGGCTGTTCCGTTGATTGGATTAACTGGAACCCTCATCATTGTAACCAATAGAGTCCCATGATATATATGTATATGTCTGTGTATGTGTCTTAGTGTCCATGTTTGTCCCCTAACACCACTTGTTGTTCCCTAACAACCTGATGCTGGTGTGTTTACATCCCCATAACTTTGCAGTTTGGCAAAAGAGACCATTCGAATAAGCATTAGGTGCAAAAAAAAATGTCCTAGGGTCAATTTCTTCAACTTAGACCCTTCAAGGTGGTGCCCTAGCATGACTTCAGTCAAATGACTGGAACACATAAAAGATATAAAAGTTACATAGCGGGGTAACATAGTAACAAAAAAAGACAGAAGGGTGAAGAAAATATTTCTGAATTACTAACAGTGAAATGATCATTTCTCATTTCGGTTTAGAAATTGTCGATATGTAGGAGAATAGGTGAATGCACATGGTGCACTGGACTTCCTTCATGTGTGAAATGTACTTTTTGAATCTTATTTATACACAGAAGGGCAATGTCAGTAAAAGTTCAAACAATAATAACTAACATCACTCTGCAAACAGAATGGTCAATTTTAATGGCAGTATAAGAGAGTTTACAAGAATCTGAAATGAATAAACTACATAGTTCTATGAATACTACACAGGAACAGGAAATATTCTTCTTATCTTCATCATCAGAAATTATTAAAGTGCTTTCACATCTACAACAAATACTTAATGAATCCAATATTTTGATTAGCTGCACGGAAATAACCGTTATGCATTGGGAATGCAGGTTACCTCACATATACAGAACAAACATTACCACGCTGATAATCATACTAATAACATTCTACAAATATGCCACAAATTCCAGTAGCAGCAGTGCAAGTCATTAAAGCAAGAAACATAGATATCATGCGCTAATGGTTTCACTTCAATATTAACACATACAAAATTCTTTTCATACTTATATACACACATTGGAGCAGTAAAGTTCTAGTAAGAAGTAATTTTAAGAAGAAAATTGTATATGCGTGTGTATATATATATGGATAGACATATGCATGAGTATGTGTATGCATATCTCTTTCTCTTCTCTATGTATATATATATATATTTATCTACGCATCTATCTTCATTTATATATATGTGTGTGTGTGTGTGTGTGTGTGTGTATATATATATATATATATATATATATATATATATATATATACACACACACATATATATATATGCATATCTATATGAAGATACATATATATATATATGTGTGTATGTGTATATATACATATATATATATATATATATATATATATATATATATATATAAATATATATACATACATATATGTTTGTATATATGCAATTATCTTCTTATAGATATGCATGCATATACTCACATACATATAAATATATTTCTGTTTGTGTTTATGCATATGTATACAAATGTATAGATTCGCATACACACACATGCACACACATATGCATGAAGTAGGCTTTTTACAAATATTTAAGTAATAATTTACTTAGTATGATGTTTTTGTTTTTCTCTTTCAACAAAATATACGAGAAAGCACTTACATTAATATCCAGCCAGAAATTAGTTTTATATCATAGTAAAAAATCGATATAGTCTCAGATTAAATAAGTTGCTTTTACTAAATATCTCTTATGAAATAATTTTCCTAATTTCTAGAAATATTTGGTACATTACATTTCTTTTTAAATTAGATTATTGATTAAGCGCTACAGAAACAGTTCAAATTTTGAACAGCATACTACTAACAGAAATGAAAGAATAAATTCCATAACTAGATCAATTTTTCCGATGATCTGGAGGCTAATAGATAAACATTTGGAATAGAATGCTCAAAGTTTTGTTTCAATTTTGTTTTTCAAATTCCTGAATTTTGCAATAATGCAGTTTCTATGAGAGGTATTGAAGAATTTTATTATCAGAAGTATTTTAATAACTATAATAGCTCTCATAAATTTCCTGCTTCTGCTGAAATTCATATACACACATATTATATGAACATTCATGGATATATGTACATTTGTAGTATTAGTATTAGTATTTGTAGTAGTAGTAGTTGTAGTAGTTGTAGGAGTCCATGAACTTAGTGCAGTTTTGGTTCATCTAAGTAAAATATTGAAGCATTGAGACTACATCATGACTCAGAAGGAAGTCAATGTTATGACTTCCTGTCTAGGTGTATTATACAAACTATAGAATCAATGAGATATACACCACATAAAGGAAATATGGAATATATGCTATTGGTTACTTTGCAGAACGTCAATATATTTTACTGACCACTTACCTTATCAGGCACTGTTTTAACTGAAGACTGTTATGCCAGACTCACAAGTGATTATTATATAAATCAAAATGGGATGACCAAAAGAAAGAAGAGATTATCTTATATAGCAACTAGAAATAATAACTGTCTTTGAAAGTATGACTATGTGGTAAGAAACTTGCTTTCCGACCATATGGTTCCAGGTTCAGTCCCATTGCATGGCAACTTGGGCAAGAGTCTTCTACTATAGCAAAAGGCCAACCAAAGCCTTGTGAGTGGATTTGGTAGGCAAAAACTGAAAGAAGCCCATTTGATATGTGTGTGCATGTGTGTGTGCTTGTGTCTGTTCCCAACCACCACTTGAGAACTGGTGTGTTTACATTCCCATAACTCAGCAGTTCAGCAAAAGTGATCGATAGAATAAGTACCAGGCTTAAAAATAAATATGTACTGGGGTTGATTCATTTGACTAAAAATTCTTCATATTGGTGCTCCAGCATGGCCACAGTCTACTGACTGAAACAAATAAAAGGTAAAAAGGTAAAAAGTAGAAGTACCTTTAGTGTGCTCAACTAGGATGAATAGTAATTTCAGGTGTTTAAATACATTATTATATATTAGCACAATTTTAGTTCATCTATGAAATATTTAATCATTGAGAGTTCACAACACTTCAACAGGCAATTGATACTTCTCTCTCTTCCCCACTCTATCTCGTTCACCTTTTCTGTGTGTGTATGTGTCTTTGTAAAAGAAAGTTGCTGAAATGCAAAATGGCATTAATATATTAAGAGATCATGGAATTCTAACATCTCATCTAAATGCAGGTTAATTATGTCACCCAAAATTGATTTAGGTTCAGCTAGTTATATTAAGATAATTAGAGAGTATAATTAAGGCAATGAGCTGGCAGAATCATTAGTATGCTGGGCAAAATGCTTGGCAGCATTTTGTCCATCTTTACATTCTGAGTTCGATTCCAACATCAGTGCTGCCTTTCCTCCTTTCAGGGTCAATAAAATCAGTACCAGTTGAACTCTGGGGTCGATGTAATTGACCTAACCCCTCCCTCAAAATTGCTGGCTTTGTGCCAAAATTTGAAACCATAGTTGCTATCATCATCACCATTATTATTATTATTATTATTATTATTATTATTATTATTATTATTATTATTATGGCAATGAACTGGGAGATCAAGCTACCATTAAAATGCTCATATGTATTAAATAGTTGAGTGAATTTTGGGCCACTCTGTGTATTTGTGTGTGTGTGTGTGTAAAATTAAATAAGGTATTATTTACATTATTAAGAAGAAGAAGTGGCCAGCAGTTTAAACCTATATAGGTAAAATATACAAATATATTAAGTCAGGTATCAGAATACCACTTGCTAGAAATTAGAGCTAACACTCCAAAACCACACATTTCTCGCTAATAAAAAACACCCAGTGAATGAACTACAGGCGCAAGTAAGACAGATGTTCCGGTATCAATTGATTTCACGTTTTGTATCAATATACTTAAGGCTCATCAGCTAGACTTACTGTATATCATGTATTTTTGAAAATGTTCGTTACCTTACACTGTTTAAGCATAAGTAAGATTTAGATTAGTTAAGATATGTTTGCAATATGTTTCAATTACTGAAAGCAAATTCACTGGAGTTAACATCATCATCATTTAACGTCCACTTTCCATGATGGCATGGGTTGGATGGTTTAACTGCAAACTAGTAGGCCAGGGTGCTGCACTAGCTTTTGATTTGGCAAGGTTTCTATGGCTGGATGCCCTTCCTAATACCAACCAGTTAGGGAGTGTAGTGGGTGTTTTTTACATGCCACCAGCACAGGTGCTATTGACCTGACACCAGCATCAGCCATGACTACTGGCTCACTTGGTTTGACAGGTCTACACAAGCATGGTATATTGCCAAAGGTCTTGGTCACCTGTCACTGCTTCAATGAAACCCAACACTCAAACAGTGCTTTTTTATGTGTTACTAGCATGGATGCCAGTCAGATAGCACTGGCATCAGCCATGGCTACGATTTCACTCGGTTTCACAAGTCTTCTCAAGCATAGCATATTGTCCAACGATTGAAGGATGTTTTTAACCATGGTGAAAATATTTCTCGTATCGTAAAAAGATGTGAAAACACCTGGTTTTTTCAGTGTCACCATCTATCAGGACTCCCAGACATCGATATTTCGAATTTTTTTACTCTTGTCAATAGAATGTACTTGAGAGGGGCAACTCTGAGCAAATCTTATAAAATAATAGTGACACGGAACAAACTGGGTGTTTTCACACCTTTTTTTTACTATAAGAAAGAGTGGTAACTGCAGTGATTTTGCCTTTTAGCAGTTGAAATATATCACAAACATATTGTAACTTAAAAATTCCATTATTTTCCTCAATCAGGTGATCTAGCAGCACAAAGCAGTCAACAATGCTGATTGAAGTTTACATAAAACTATTGCTTTATAAGTTGGTTCAGAGTTGCATCTCTTAGGTGCATCCAATTAACAAGAGTCAAAAAACTCAAAACATCAATGCCTGGAATTCCTAACAGATGGTGACACCTAACAAGCCAGGCATTTTCACTTTTTTTTTACCATAAGAGAGATATTTTGTCCAGCATAACTGCAGTGAATTTGCCTTTTAGCAATTGAACATATTTTAACTAACCTTAATTTTGCTTCTACAGGGTGCAATGGGTAAATTCTTGCCATTATATATTTCTAATTTCATGCATGTGCATTGTTTGTTTTTGATTTTGTCAACTACACTGTCTCTGAGAATAACAGCACCATGATGCAATTCACTCTGCCAGAAATTCGGAAATGACATGTTGTACTGCTTGGCATTCAAACCAGAAGCTCCAATACAAACATTTCAGGGTGTTTGGATGTCAATCTGAGGACACTGCAAAGGATTTAGAGAGAGTTGGATGAGTCTAATGGTAATTACAAAGGTATGGCAGCTCTGTAAACTCACTCTGATTGTTCTGATAGGAAAAGAACTCCTGAAATTGTTGGTGAGTTCCAGGCCATGATTGACAACGATCCCTCCAAATCAATGAGGTCCATCGCCAGGGACATGGCAGTTTCTTATCAGAAAGGTAGTACATGAAGACATTTGGTATTCCTCATACAAGATGAAAATGGTTAAATTTTTATCCCAAGAGGAAAGACCATGCTACGAAGCTTTTGAACAAACTCAAGCATCTCCTCCAACCGAACATGCTTTGGTTTTTCTCAGACGAGAAAAATTTCTGCCAGGAAGAGACAGTAGACACTGAATAACAGTTGGCTTGCTGTGTCCCCAAAACATGTACCAAGAGGGATAAAAATCAGACATCCAGTCAATATCATGGTGTTTTGAGTGATCACTAGTGATGGCAACGTTATGTCTCCATTCATCTTCCCACACAGCCTCACACTCAACACAGAGGCCTACATCAAGTGCCTGGAGGAGGTAGTGTTACCCTGGGTCTAGAAGCTGCCTGATGGAAGATCCTATGTTTGGCAACAGACTCTGGACCATGCCACACAAGCAGGAAAACCCAGAAATGGCTGCCAGATAATCTCTGACCACATTACCCCTAACATCTGGCCGCCTAACTCCACTGACTGCAACTCCCTTGGTTATTATGGGTGTGACACAACTGAGTGGGAGACCAGCAAAACTCCTTGTAGCACCAAAGACTTGTACTGAAGGCAAGGATTATGCCAGCATTCACCAACCTAATGAAGGAGACTGTCCAGAAGAGTAGCAGGAAATTCTGAAGTTGTCTGGACGCCGTGATTGAAACAAATTGTGATTTTATTAAATAAGATTACTTATTAGCATTACAAGATATATTTACGTAATTTTGGTAAATATAACTGATAAAATGAGATGTCAGTGTTTTTTCATGTTTGCATAATTTAGATACAGTTTATTCACCGCACCGTGTGTTGTGTATGTGTGTGTATGCATGCATACATGTATAAACATACATTCATGTATATATGTATGCCATCATCATCATCATCGTTTAACGTCCGCTTTCCATGCTGGCATGGGTTGGACAGTTTCACTGAGGACTGGCTAGCCAGATGGCTTCACCAGGCTCCAGTCTGATCTGGCAGAGTTTCTACAGCTAGATGCCCTTCCTAACACCAACCACTCCAAGAGTATAGTGGGTGCTTTTACGTTCCACCTGCACAGGGTATTACCACTGGCTATAAACAGAGCTATTGCTCTAAAACAACAAATTACTCACTATTAAAATACAAATGACGAATGCAATAAACATTGCAGAAATGATACCTATTTAACTGTGATATATATATATATATATATCATCATCAACACCATCATCGTCATCGTTTGACATCCGTTTTCCAAGCTGGCATGGGTTGGATGGTTTGACTGAGGTCTGGAGATTCAGCGGATGCACTAGGCTCCAAATATATATACATATATATATTTAAATACTTATATGTATATATATAAAGTGGTTCAGCTTCCTGGCATGATGCTGGTAGACCGTCCAGGACTCGCAGCTGTAAAGCAGCATTGTGAGAACAACAGCCTGTTACACCTTGATCTCTGTCATGATGGTGATCCCCCTCCTGCTCTAGACAGTCTTGCGTAGCCTGCCAAAGGCAGCACTTGCCTTCTAGATAAATATATTCTAGATAAATATATTCCTACCTTAGTTTTAAAATTAAAGCTTAGTTTATGGTCCAATTCATTCCAAGTCGTCGACTGGTTAATTCTATTACTAATAAGAGGTGCGCGGAGTTTATCCAGTCTGACATTTCTAGTTTTTATTCCTCCATCAACCCAATAGTACTTAATAAGTCACTTTGGTTTGCTCATAACAGAGCTGGTCTCACCAGGGAAGAAATTAATGTTGTGTTGGCCACCAAAAAATCTATCATAAAGTTTGACAATAAGATGTGGATCTGTGAAGACACACCCAATGGTTTTGATGTTACGATGGGAAGTTCTGATTCAGCACAAGTAGCTGATTTAGTCTGCATATATATACTTTGTGAAATGGCAAAACAGTTCCCAAGCATCAATGGAGGTTTATATCGTGATGATTGTTTACTTTACCATCAAAATGTTTCTGACTAAAAAGTACAAAAAGTTAAGGATAGTTTGGTTAAGTTTTTCCGTAGAATGGGCTTAAGCATAGTTTTTGATGATGGTGTAATGAAGGTCAACATTTTAGAGATTACACTTAACTTACACAATAATTCGTACTTCCCATGACACAAACCATCGACCAATCTTATATATATTAGCCAATTCAGTAATCATTCTAGGGCAATCAGTAGGAAGACTGAATTTTATAACTCTGCCTTACTTAAAGCAGGTTATACAGAGAAAGTTACCTACATTAATTCCATTAAAGGCAAGGAATTCTGTCTTCTCTGTAATTCTGAACTATTTTTTATACTTTTTTCTAAAAATCTCCTTGTCAACACGGCTATAGAGCATGCTTACCGATGTAGGAAACTTGCTGTTCTTTGCAGTCATGGCATATAAGTAAACTATTTTTGCATTGTATTGTTATTTGTAATAAAAATGGCTTCTTTTCAACAAAAGCAAGCATTCTGCATGGTGGTTGGACAGAGACGAAGTGCTGAAACACAATTCCAAAAAGAATATTCATAAAAAAAAAGCTAATGGTGTCCGTTTGGTGGTGCAGCACTGGTGTCATCCACTACCACTTTATGAGACCTGGTAAGTCAATTAAAGTGGATGTATACATCAACCAGTTGGATGAAATGATGAGTGACCTTGCAATTAAACAGCCAAGATTGGTCAATAGATACAAGCCAATGCTCAACCACATGTTGCACAAAGAACGCTACTCAAGTTACAGGAACTGAACTTGGAAGTTCTCTGTCATCCACCATATTCACCAGACCTTGCACCAACTGACTATCACGTTTTCCAGGAATTAGACAGCTTTTTGCAAGGAAAAAACTTCAAATCTGAAGATGAAAAAAAGCCTTTTGTGATTTCATCACCTCTTGCTCTCCAGAATTCTTCACTGCTGGCATAAATAAGCTGCTGATAAAATAGTAAAATTGTGTGTGTGTGTATTGAAAACAACATTAACATAAAATTGTAAAGACAATAGATGCAGGGTTTCAATGAATATGTGTTGTCATATAGCTGATATCATGTGGAATTATTTGGTTGTGGTTATAACATTTGTTTTAAAAACTACACGGTTTTGGATTCGATAGCATAATGTGTCTCAGTTAACCACAAATTTGTGTTTGAAATTTGGTACATGGAAGCTTTGTAGAATCTCCCAGAAGAAAATACACGCATGTTCATGAGTGTATTCATATTCAAAGTGTATCAATATTTATGTTCATGTTCACTGAATGTCAATTAGTTTAACACTAACACCTGGCTGTTGTGAAATTTTAGCAGAAACTATTTGTTTACAAACACTCACACTAGATCTTCAAACTGTTTATAACATCTCTTCCTTTTTAAGAAGCCTTGCCTTTTCTCCCACTGAAGGCTGTTAAAAAGTAACGATAATGACAGAGATAAATTGCAGTCAAGAGAACTTTTGTGAAATCCCATGAATCACTAAGGTAACCTGTCAAATCTTACACAAAGAATCAAAATCTAATCACCCTCTAAGAATCACAAGGTAACTGTCACAAGGAATAAGTAAAAGAATAAGTATTGGCAAATGAAGAAGCAATCAACAGAATCATTTAATAAGTTAACATTGCAAAATCTTCCACAAAAAAGACCAGAAATAACGTTATCTTATATGAATTCCATAACAAGATAGCAACACTCTTTAACTGATAACCACTTTGGCCTAACCTCAAACTGGCAGTTCTTCAACAGGAACATGAAAATGGATTTAAGATTTGTACTAAATATTTCTTGCAAATCTTTTACAATCAAGTTTTGATGGTGCAATGGACAGGTATTTTACTATATAACTCAAACTCCTCAAAAGAAAATGTCTCTGCAAAAGCCTTGTTTATTGCACCAACTCAGTACATTATACATGTTTCATGCAAAGTATATTTCAAATCTAAATCCTACCAGGCAGTAAGTAGTCCATTCAGGAAACATTCCATGAAATACACAAGCACATTACTCACAAAAATTTGTATGGAACCTGTGAGGAGAGGGGAAAATAATTTGTAATATTTCATGATAGATAAAGGTGGTGAGCTTGCAGAATGGTTAGTATACCAGGCTAAATGTTTAGCAACATTTCATCTGTCTTTACAGTCTGAGTTCAAATTCTGCTGTAGTCGACTTTACCTTTCATCCTTTTGGGGTTGATAAAATAAGTACCAGATGAACCTTGGGGTTGAATTAATCGACTTATACTCTGTGCCAAACTTGCTGGCCTTATGTCAAAATTTGAAACTAATATTGTATGATGGCTTTTAATCTATAATTAAATAGATGGGAAAAAAATGAGATTTTGTATCAGAGAGAAGCACTTATAAATGGCTAATGTCTTTATGCATTAAAGAATTGAAACAATTCAGCAAAGCTTTGAGTACAAACCTGAAAAATGTTGTAGTGAACCTTAGTCTAAAAATACAACAGCACATGACTCTGAAAACAAACATAAAATAGAATATTTGAGAATGGACCAGAGGACAAAACTATATTCAGTAATAGCTATGCCTCTCAGATACAAAAATTTCTTTCAGAGAAGAAAATAAAATGTTCTATACAAAAAGACTTCTATAAAAAATACCTAAAAGAGTTAACAAGTATATGGGTTATCACTTATACATTAAGATGAGCAACAGAACTAATGAACACAAGGATAGAAACTAAATACATTACTTGGCAATCTCTCAACGAGAGAAAAACAAAGAGTCATATAATGAGAATAACAAACATATATGCCAAGCATATTCATAAACATACCACATACATACATATAAAACATTCACACACTTGCACACTCAGCTATTCACACACACAGAAAATATATTAAATTTACATACATACACACCACACACACACACACACACACACTCAAACATGTTCATCAACCAACCCAATATCTGCTTTGCCAGTAAATTAAATTTGTACACATAAACTACTATTGCAAAAACGAATACTGCAAGAATAGCAACAACAACAATAATGATTCCTTACATATGAACAGGGCAATAAATTAGGGTAAAGGGATCAGGAGAGTATAATGACCCTGGTACATAACTGGTGCTTTGTTGTATCAAATTTAGAACAATGACAAGTCCAATGAGGGCTGAAAATCAAATAAGGCTGTACCACATTTTCTAATCCATGGAAAAAATAGGTAAATTTGCCTGAGGTGGGGTTTCTTGTTGTATGTATGTATGTATGTATGTATGTATACAGCTATATGCTTAAAGTATGTTAGATAATGAGGTCAATCACGGACAAAACATATCACCATACTTCTTAAGATCAGCTCCACACCTCACTGGAACACTTAAATTCCACACAACATACCCTAATATTCCTTCGAGTGAATATTTGTTAGAAATGCTAATGGATGCTTCATTCATCTGGTTTTTCTATGCCATAGGTCTGTCTTTAGAACTGGACTTATTAGATATGTGAATTACGAATGAACACATTACACTTAGAACAAATTTGTTTATTCATCATTTGTCCCCTTTGATGCTAGCATGAGTTACATTGTCAGAGGAATACGTCTTGCAGATGACTGTTTGTAAGTACTTTTTCTGGGCTAAATTTATAGTGATATCTGCTTTGTATTATATATATGGTGTTTTAATCAGTATTCGCTTACTAGAAAGTGATATTCATGAGCTAAGCTAGGGATCAAGCCTTCAACAACTTTAACAAGCTGATTTATTGTTCCATTATAGAGTATTCAAGCCTTGAACATAATCATTTGTCTACACACTTTTATCTTGTATATATATATATATATATATATATATATGTAATAAATATTAGGGAATGAATCCAAAATTACAGGGAAAAATCAGATTTAGGGTTAAATCCAATTTTATAGTAAAATATTATATAATATAATTCGAGACAAAACCACTATTTTAAAACCAAACAAGGAAAGACTTAATCAATACATAAAATTTTAATATAAATTAAATAAACCGCCACTACAATTGTTTCATGTCTGCTACCGACAATCTTCAGGTGGATTTTCGATCTTCTAATCAGTATCAAATTTGATACTGATTAGAAGATCGAAAATCCACCTGAAGATTGTCGGTAGCAGACATGAAACAATTGTAGTGGCGGTTTATTTAATTTATATTAAAATTTTATGTATTGATTAAGTCTTTCCTTGTTTGGTTTTAAAATAGTGGTTTTGTCTCGAATTATAATATATATATATGTATGTATATATACACAGTAGGGGTGGAATTATTTTAGGGTTGTGCTGATAAATGTTTATATTTCTCATGATATTAATTTATTAAAATGATATCCGATTTTCTTTTTGTATTCTTTCCTTATTTTAGCTGTGTTGTTTATATAAATATGTAACAATTGTCTAAAGATTTCTAGCAAGACAGAGAAATCAAGGGATTCATTAAGAAAATCTTTGATAAGTTTGCACACAAAATAGACAATAAACAGGTACCTTGTGTCTACTAATATTGATGCCAGTATTTGGCATTTACATATTACACAAACTTGAATGAAGACAACAATCCTTAGATGTAATTGTTTCATTTCAACAAAGAGGTATATTGTTCTTGTGTAAAATGTTCTCTGTCTCATAACAGGAAAGTATGGTTCTTTTGTAATAGAATTTAATTCTAAAGATTTAATGGTAAATACCATTCTACTAATATCTTGAGCAGGCAATCGACCGATTAGTTGAATTGTGGTGTTTTACTAATACAAATGATGTAAAAGTGTTTTGATTCATGAGTAATATTATACTAAAAGGCTTGTATATATATAAAGTAGAGAGCGACATACTAAAGGTGACCTCATCTTAATATCCAAATGGTAATGTAAAATTGCCTAAAAGAGGTATTGATTTTGTTAAGAATTCCATTAGCAGAATGTATATATAATTCTTGGATCAAATCACTATAAAGCGGTAACACCACAGTAGCATGCTATATTATTTATTAAAATTTGTTTCAGACAGAATACACTAGATGGTAATAAATAAAATGTGTTTACTTGAGAACAACAGTGAATAATATATGGAATTTTTATAAACATATTTCTGAGTCCATATCAAAGTAAAATTCAACACAAATTTTCTTCTTTTTTTTTATAACTCTTCTTATTGTTTCACAAGTATATTTGACTTTATGACACACTGGGGATCAAATGAAAAAATATGCTGGTGTACTTCACATGGAAAGTTAAAAAAACATATCAGTTAAAAATATAGAAAACTATTGCTTCTTTGTTTTATTTGGTCTATTACTCATACTTATATATGAAAATATAACACAGATTTTTTTAAAATTATCATCATCATTACTTAACGTCTCTTTATCATACTGGCATGGATTGGACAGTTTGACTGGAGCTGGCAAACTGAAGGGCTACACCAGGCTCTATTTGTCTATTTTGGCATGGTTTCTATGGCTGGATGCCCTTCTTAAGGCCAGCCACTTTACAAAGTGTACTGGGTGCTTTTTACATGGTTCCTAGCCAAGTGCTTTTCCCTGTTAGAGAACTGATGATAGTCAGATGGGGCCAAATCAAGAGAACAGGGAAGAAGATCAACCAGTTCAAAGCCACAGTCATGCACAGCAGCCATTGAAAACAAGGAGTTGTGTGCTGAAGCATTGTCTTCTTCAAACAAGACCCTTTCCATCAGTTTTCCTCGGCATTTGGCCTTGATAGCCTTATGTAACTGCCTCAGCAAGTTGGCATTGTACTCTCCATTGATCGTGTAGCCCTTTTGAATAAGCGCAATGGTTTTTGCTTCCACAAAACTGAGGTCGTCACCTTCCCTAAAGAGAAAATGATCTTAGCCTCCTTTGGAGCAGATGAGGAAGGGTGTTTCCACAGCACGGATCGTCACTTTGTCTCTGACTCAAAGGGATGAGCTCAAAACTCATCCCAGTTGAGGAAACATTCAAGAAAACTAGCTGCATCTACCTCACGCAATGTGAAATTTTCTGGTGATGTGATCAGCCTGGTGCACATTTGATCAGGTATCAGAAGTCGTAGCACCCACATAGCAGGGACATGTATGACTGAGTGTAAGTGTTTTAAGAGAAAAATTGTTTATAAGAAGCATCAGATATAGTGTTCTAGAGAGAAGATTGTGCTAGTATGGTCATGTGATGTGTGAGGATGAGGACAGCTGCATAAAGATGTGCTGATCTCTAATTGTGGAGGGAAACTTTGCAAGAGTTAGAACCAAGACAATGTGGGACAAAGTGGTGGGAAATGATCTCCAGATGTTTATTCCCACAGAGGTGATAACAAAAAACTGAGATTTCTGATGACTTACTATGCTTGAGAAGTATTGTAATGTAGTTACTCATCACCAATTATTGTAGTATCACCACTATTTATGACCATACTTGTGTACACTATAACTAATGACAATGAAATATATAATGAAGCAGAGTAAGAACAACATAACATTACAATCCAACAAACTCTCCATAAACTATAGATGAACCATCAAACGATATGTCGACAAACTACCAAAATGACACCTTATGACTTCCTGTGATTAGCGCCTACTCTGTCTCTCACTCAGACTGCTACTATTTATATTCATTCGGTCAAGTCTATTCTCACAGGGAGGGACGTGACTCTCACCACAACAAGAAGATATATCAAGCTAAGCAAAGCCACCCCTCACACATACACAATCTGTCCTGCCAAATCTGCCCCATAACCTGTCTTCTTTATATACCCTCATCTCAAAACCTATGATCACAATCCCTTACATGCTGTAGGCCCCTCCACTCCCCCTCACATGCATATCCACACACTCTACATGCCCTCACATATCTACCATACTCCCACTCCCAACCACTCCAATTTCTCTCCCTATTGCATGCTACAGTCACCTCTTTCCCCATCTCTAAACATCTTGTTTCACACTCTTATGAAATACCTCACTATCCCCTCAGTACCACTTATGCTCATGCTATCTGCTACCAGTGGGTAGGTCCTGGTGCATCTCCAGCACCATCTATTTTTAGTTCTCTCTCTCCCTCCCTCTATCTCTCCTTTCTCTCCTCTCTTTTCATATAAATATCTCTTCTATAGCAAGACACCTATCTCTGTCTCTTTGTTATACACTAACCTCTCCATTGGCACAAAACCACTTCCTGTGGTTCACCTCCCTCTACCAGTTGAGAGGTCTTTGTATCACAAGTTACTTGGTGACCTCACTAGTGTCAGTGTCATGTAAAAATCATCAGTGCTGGTTCCACATAAAATGTATCCAGTACATTCTGTAAAGTGGTTGGCGTTAGAAAGGGCATCCAGCTGTAGAGACCATTCCAAAGCAGACAATGGATCAGAGTGCAGCTCTCCAGCTCCCCCTCACCTATCAAACCATCAAAGTCATGCCATATGCACATACATATACACATATATAGATTTGTATATATGTGTGTACATATGTACATGTGAATGTTTGCGTATATTTTTTACTATTGGACATTAGCAAGAGATGTTTACATCAATGTGACAATTGGAAATCCATAGTTTGTCAACACACTGTCGTCAGAATTAAAGCCACAAAAGCAGAGAATCAGTGAATAGCATATTGTAACTTTTAACAAACCATATCCTTGTCTCAAAAGAATTATTTGGGAATGTGTTTTGTCTTATTTCAAAAATTTTGCTTTAATTTCAAAAGCAGGTTTTGGTAAATATTTTCCAGTTTGTTTATTTTTTAATGTAAATGTTTTAAACAAGTTTGCTTTCTTCAAGTCACATCACTTTCAAAAGGTAGAGCTTTGAATTCGAATGTGCTTTTTCAATATCCATTAAAGTATAAACCTGCAGTTCACATACAATGCATGTGATTAGTCCCATGGTTTTTTTGGAGATGGAGGGAGAGGCAGTAATGTTTTTACATATTCTGATTTTTACTATTTTGATTTTTAGAATTTTCTTCAGTAAATAACAAGACCAATTACACTGTCAATAATTCTTATTCTCTGAGCATACACATATGTGTGTATGTGTGTTTATGTGGGTGTTTGTGTATGTGAAAGAGAGTAAGTGTGTGTATGGATGTGCATATGTGCTTGTGTCAGTGTGGAAACTGAGATCCTTTCCTGTCCTGTTTGAGCATTAAAGGAAAATGACCACCCAATGTTTTGGTCATTCACATGCCAAAACAATTGCACCAGCCAGTAATGTTGTTTTGACTGGCTGTTGAGAGAGATTTCAAAAGTTGCAGTTGTTATTGCTTATCTCCAGATAAGTTCTGACTTAGAAGACCTATGCTCAATATTTTTGCAGCGGTGATTACCAGAGCTGGTTTACAGAAATAGTATATCTAGTCTTGGCACTCCATCGATTATGATTACAAGGGTTCCAGTTGATCTGATCAATGGAACAGCCTGTTCATGAAATTAACGAGCAAGTGGTTGAGTACTTCACAGATATGAGTACCCTTAATGTTCTCAAGGATATTCAGCAAGGCACAGAATGTAACAAAGCTAGCCCTTTGAATTACAGGTACAAATAATTTTTGCCAGCTGAGATGACTGGAGCATCATGAAATAAAGTATCCTGTTCAAAACTACAATGCACCATCAGGAACTGAACTCACATTCTTACAATCGTGAATCAAATTCCCAAACCACTAAGCCACGCACCTTCACTGGATAGTATATCTAGGATTACATTATTCAATGAGTCCCTTTATTCATTTTTTTATTTATTTGATAGTATCATGTGAATTTACAAAGTTTTGGCTAATTTTTCTTGGATGACATTAAGGTGGTGAGCTGGCAGAATCAGAAGCACACGGGGCAAAATGTTTCATGGCATTTCATCCACCTTTATGTTCTGAGTTCAAATTCTGCTGAGGTTGACTTTACATTTCATCCTTTTGGAGTCCACAAAATAAGTACCAGTTGAGCACTGAGGTCGATGTAATCGACTTATCCCCTACCCTGAAATTTCTGGCCTTATGCCAAAATTTAAAATCAATATTTCTTGCATGACAATTCACCAGATCAAAATGCCCAATTTAAGTCTTGAGACGAATTAGGATGTTTGATACCCTTGAGAGGCTTCCAGTTTCATATTCCTTTTCTCTTTGTTATAATTTTTTTATTTGGTCATCTACAGTATCTTACTGGTGTATAGCTTATCAAACAGTAAGTCATAACTCAGTGATGGAGCCTCTGTGTGGTCATTCAGTCTCCTAGAAAAAGCTGTCAAATTTCCGTCAAACCACACTGTTGTCTTAAAACAAGGAAAAATGTTCTTACATTATGTAGTTAGATGTGTACTGCGTGAATTAATGGCAGGATGGTCATAGTATAAGAGACTTTGATTATAGATCTGCTTCTGATCATAAAATGCCTTTGATCATAAATCATAGATCATCACGACCAAATTGGCTTGATATCAGCAACAACCACAGCAATGATATCAAAACCTGAAAATAAAACAGATGCCTGTGGGATTTTTAAACACAACAATTAAGTGAGAAAAAACATAGAAAAATGCATTCAACTTTAATCAGTTTCTCACTCTTTCTTTCTCTCTCTCTCTCTGTATCTATCTATCTAGGTAATTTAATTTAATCAGGCTGGTTTACCATTAAAAACCACCGAAACAATGCATTGTCTAAAGAAGAACAGGGTAAATGTTTTTTTAATTTTTCCTTAGATTTCGGAATTACTACTATTTGCGGTTGGAGCCCTGGCTGCTATTTCTAGTGGGTCGAAAGGCCTATTGTAGCCGTTCCTCAATTGTTGTTGAATTTATTCATAGTCTCTGACTATTTCCTCTTTCTCACTAGACCGCTGATGGCAAAATTATTTCTATTGAATTTTTTGCTACCCTAAATTGATTAATTGATAATATATATATATATAATATATATATATATATGATGGGCTTCTTTCAGTTTCTGTCTACTAAATCCACTCACAAGGCACCATGCAGTGGGACTGAACTCGGAACCATGTCATTGGTAGGCAAGCTACTTTATTTCAATAAATTTGCCATGTAGGCATAATACAGAGGGACAAACAAGGACAGACAAACATAGAATGGGGAAGTAGCTTAAAGCGTTATTATGAATCGATTCAAAATATGGAAAAAGTGAAAACTTTAAAGATAAATTAAAATAAAATACACTGCATTATGCAATGTGACACCAAAGGAAAGGCATCCGACATCAGGGTAGGGCCTTTGCTTTTCTTCCAGGACTCCACTTCCTTGGTGCCAATCACTCCCAGCTTTCTTAGCACAGGCTTCCATCTCTTTTCGAATTTCTCACATGACAAGTACCGCTTTTCCAGCCTGATCTTGCTGCTGAGATGGTAACTAAAAAAATTGACCAACCCTTGGCCGGATACAAAGGTACCCATAACAATACCTTTCACATGTGTCTTCCATACTGTTTCTTTTAAAATGGCTACCACACAGTGAAAACAGACCTTCCTTTCCTCGCTAAGGGAAGAAGGCATTGTTCTATAGGTGCTGGTACCATGTAAAATGTTCTCATGCTGGTGGCACATTAAAAGCACTCATGCTAGTAGCATGTAAAAATCATCCAGTATCTTAATATATATAAAACTGAGAATGTGTGTCTGTCTAGGTGTTTCCCTAAAACTTGAGAACTACACAACCAATTTCATTCAAATTTTACACATGCCTTACTTAGGGTCCATGTAGTTTCATGGGCAACAAAAATGTTCAAATTCTTGCCTAGGGTGAGCCCATAGCAATATCATATCTTCTCCACTATTTCAGTATTACGTGTTAAAAGTGAAACAAAAACATTTCTCTATTTTATGTCAGATACTTTCACTTTAACAGTAAAAATTAGAGATAATAATAACAATTGAATTATATGTAGTAAGTAATAATTAAAATCAAACTAAAGTATTAAATCGTAACATAACAAAAGTAAAAATAGCAAATGGTATAAAATTGCATCAATGACTTGAACTTGAATAAGTGGTTTCATATGAATGGGAATAAATTAAAAATAAAATTAGTATGCAGAAATGGAATAGTCCAGATGGAGCTGTGCACATACCATTTAATACGGCTTTTACATTAGTTTATCTGCTAATTAGCTAGCATTAAGTATCTATATGAAGTTTGGCTGTATGTAATGTCTGTTTTCTCGAACAGCCGCTTCTACTGAGTACTGCTGTTGGTTTATTTCTTATACATAAAGGACTACAGCTTCAACTGTGTACTGCTTTTTGATCACCATAAGGTTTGTTGTTATTATGATTACTGTTTAACTATTGTTATCACGTTTGTTGGTTCCTCGTAAGGGAAACGTTGTTGTGCTGCATTTGTTAAATAATTGTAAATTGTAACCCACCTCCTTTGGGAGAAGGAGCTTTGGTTATTGTTTAAAAATTGAATTGTGTCCCTGCTTGGGGAAATTGACAATATTTTCACCGTTTATACAGAAGCATTTTTGTCCAAAAATGAATTTCACTGCAGCCGTCAGCGGGTGCGAACTCATTAAAATTAAAATGGAAGAAATACAAACCTATTTCGGAATGATCACCAACAAAGACGGTGAATCTAGGATAACACCACCAAACGAAATGAAAAATTAAATTAAAGTAAAGACTATTGTCTATAAAGTATACAATGTAGAGAAAAAAAAAAGATTTGAACACCTGGAGGAAAGCACCATTGAAAAGTGTCTTGGTGTGACTATGAAAGATATCAAGTATCTAACCAGAGGCGGTAAATTCGCCACAATAGAAGCAAGGTTCAAGTCAACGGAGCATGCAAGGGAGTACTCAACTCGAACCTTGCAAAGTGGAAATATTTTACTTTTACCTTTATATCTGGGACGTAGGACATCCCGGATAAAAATTTAAAATGTCCCCCCAGAAGTAGAGGTAGGCTGGATTGCAGCCACACTTCTATACAAGAGGGAGGACAAGATACAATTGATCGAAATTGCAAGAGACGGGCCTACAATTCCAGTCTGTTATATATTTTTTGAGAACTGTTATCACTAGTGATGTCAAGATATAACTTTGTATTTTGTATTTTATGTGTAGATGTATATATATATAGGCACAGGAGTGGCTGTGTGGTAAGTAGCTTGCTAACCAACCACATGGTTGCGGGTTCAGTCCCACTGGATGGCACCTTGGGCAAGTGTCTTCTGCTATAGCCCCGGGCCGACCAATGCCTTGTGAGTGGATTTGGTAGACGGAAACTGAAAGAAGCCTGTCGTATATATATATATATATATATAAATATATATATATGTGTGTGTGTGTGTGTGTGTGTGTTTGTGTGTCTGTGTTTGTCCCCCTAGAATTGCTTGACAACCGATGCTGGTGTGTTTATGTCCCCGTCACTTAGCGGTTTGGCAAAAGAGACCGATAGAATAAGGACTGGGCTTACAAAGAGTAAGTCCCGGGGTCGATTTGCTCGTCTAAAGGCGGTGCTCCAGCATGGCCGCAGTCAAATGACTGAAACAAGTAAAAGAGAGAAAGAGAGATATATAGATGTACATGTAATATGTACACATATATACATGCACTAGCAGTATGACCCGGCAATGCCGGGTCATAATGCTAGTAGTCTATAAAAAGGTTAGCATTAGGTAGAGCATCCAGCCATAGAAACCAAAGCAGGCAATTAGAGCCTGGTCAGCTCTCTCGCTGGCCAGCTCCTGTCAATCTGACCAACCCATACCAACATGTAAAACATCTTAAACAGTGATGATATTAGACAATGCCATATCAAAGAGGCTGAATACGATTTTAAAATGACGGGTTCTCACTTACAAAAATGAGGCACTTATTTTCCACTGCATATTTCCAATTCATATTTAATCAATTTAAGAATCAGAGTGCTCTCCTTGGTCACTCTTCAAAGCAAGTTGTCCATCAACAATTTTCTTATCATTACAGCTGTAAATCAATTGATTAAAAATTCCATTTGGCTCACTGCATTATTCATGTTAGCCTGCACCTTTTTTTTTTTTTGAGGAAATGCCATCCTCAGAAGAATTTCCAACGGACTCAGCATTCATTGGCATAAATCTATAGCCAGTAATAGTATTACTAAGTAAAAAAATATGACTGGAAGTAGATTAGTCAGCACACACTTTGTCAAAATCAGATGACTGATTCTTTGGCAAGTTGTTTAACAACACAATTCTGATCTAGCAGATCAGTAATCATATGTATTCCAATTGCAACTATACTCACTTTTTAGGAATACATAGGACTACATTATACAAAATTCAAATTCCTTCTTTTAGCCAGTAGCGTTCATAAAAATAAGATCTGACAACTATTTCAAACATGTCAATCACCCAAGTTCATAGGCTGATTATGAAGGAATGGGGCTAGAGTTGTGAAACCTTGCATGCATTACTTTCAACCCTTCTTATTAATAACTGCATTGCTTCTTTTTAGGTAAACTGACACCTGACTGTTCAAAGAAGAATTTAAATGTAACTCATATTGACATCTTTTGGAAATGGACAAAATTTGGCATACCTGCAGAAAAAGGACTTAACTCCCAAGAACATTCATTTTTACATGCTTGCTGACACTCCAGTTTTATCAACAGTGCAAAAGTGGGCTACAACATTTAGGAGGGGAAGGGAAAGTCTTGAAGATGACCCAATGTCTGGATGGCTTGAAACTGCTACCACTGAAGAAAACATTCATTGTGTTCACCCCACGGCAATGGATGTCAGGTGATTGACTATAAATCAAATAGCTAATGCTATTAGCATATCCCATGAGAGAGTTGAGAATATTCTGCACCATGAACTTAGCATAATGAAGCTTTCTACTTGGTGAGCTTTCTGACACCTAATCAAAAGCACACCAGGTTGATCACATCACCGAAAATCTGACATTGTTTGAAGCAGATCCAGCTGGTTTCCTCATATGTTTCCTAAGCCAAGATGAGTGTTGGGTTCATCACTTTGAGCTAGAGACAAAGAGACAATCCATGCAGTAGAAATACACTTCCTCACCTGCTCCAAAGAAGGCCAAGGTTTTCATCGGCAGGGAGGGTGACAGCCTCAGTTTTGGGGATGCAATAGGTATTGTGCTTATTGACTATCTTCAAAAGGGACACACCATAAATGGAGAATACAATGTCAACTTGTTGAGACAGTTATGAAAGACTACCAAGACCAAACACTCAGTAAAACTGATGAAAGGTGTCTTGTTTCATGGGGACAATGTTCCAATACACAAGTCCTTACTTTTATTGATTGCTGTGTGTGACTGCAGCTTTGAACTGGTTAATCACCACTGTTATTCTCCTGATTTGGCCCCATCTGACAATCATCTGTTCCACAACATGGAAAAACACAATGATGATGACATAATTTCTGCTGTTGAGTTTTTTTTTAACCAGCAGGATGAAAGCTTCTGCATCAAGGAGAGTGAAGCACTGTAACACCAATGGTAGAATTGTGTGGATTAAAAAGGGGACTATGTTGAAAAAATGGTCATATTCCATGAGAGTATCTTGTTCAGCTTATGAACTTTTCAGTTGACCCACTTGGGTTTCGGCTTTCAAACCCACATGCTTTAGTAAAGTGCCATACCTTTTATAAGAAAATTTTGTTGTTTAACCTAAGTCCAGCTCCAATCAAGTAGACTTTATTGAGAAAATTTTGATCAAAACCTTTCTAACAATGACCATCATAATATTTTTATTAGATATTGTCTATCCCAGACTTTAGAATAAGTACACTGTATCTATGCTTGTTGCAACAAGTGAAAAAATTGGCATCTGACCATAAAATATAGCGTCTAACACATACCAGCATGAAAAGCAAAAACGTTAAGGCTAAGGAAAACAGTAATGATGATGATAGTGATGGTGATGATGATTATGATGACGACAACAATTGTGTACATTGCTTACACTATACAATGTGTCACTTTATTCTTTAAGATAGCAAAATGTGATCTGAGTAAGATTCAGCTACTTTCTCTAGCACTGAACAATCGCACAACACCTCCACTGGCTCATTATAAAATATATTGTTATTGTTTAACCATAAATCAATCTTCATCAATTAGATTAGAGGCTTGATTAAAAACATTCCAGCAGTCACCATTTTTTTTACTATGTACTTATTCAGGATCAGATTATCTTATCTGTTCTTTTTGCAAATAATTAGTTTGTAATTTAAATGAAATTTGATGGTTATTTCTGGCAGATTGAGGAGCCAGATAGTGGTTTGTTATGCCAAAAGTGTTATGTACTGGTGTTGCTTATGTTTTCTAAATTAGATTTCCTAATTGATATAAATTTAAGCTGATGTTTAAAGTATAATGATGAACAAGTTAATAGAATACAAGATTAATAACTGGGAAATTATCCTGTCACAGTTTTCTGTGGAAAGCAATATATCATCATCATCATCGTTTAACATCCGTTTTCCATGCTGGCATGGGTTGGACAGTTTGACTGGGGACTGGCGAGCCAGATGGCTGCACCAGGCTCCAATCTGATCTGGCAGAGTTTCTACAGCTGGATGTCCTTCCTAACGCCAACCACTCTGAGAGTGTAGTGGGTGCTTTTACATGCCATCAACACGAGGGCGAGTCAGGCAGTACTGGCAATGGCCTTGCTCAAATGGTGTTTTTTATGTCACCTGCACAGGAGCCAGTCCAGCAGCACTGGCAACGACCTCGCTCTAATGTTGTTTTTCACATGCCACTGGCACAAGTACTAGTAAGGTGTTGATGGTAATGATCATACTCGAATGGTGCTTTTTATGTGCCACTAGCATAAGGGCCAGTCAGCAGCCTTGGCAACAATCATGCTCAGATGGTGCTCTTAGTGCTCCACTAGCACGGATGCCAGTCATGCAGTACTGTCATCGAATTTGATTTCGATTTCACTTGCCTCAACAGGTCTTCACAAGCAGAGTTTAGTTTCCAATGAAGGAAAGATATGCATAAGTGGGCTGGTTACCCCAATGGCATAAGCCATGGGTTTTGGTCTCACTTGGCTTGCTGGGTCTTCTCAGCATATTTCTATAGGTTTTGGTCACAGCTCAGTCCACTTAGATGTCAAGAGATACTAGTGTAAGAAGCAACTTCAATAGAAATGAACTGATAGAAATGAATCATCACTGATGTTCCTGGGAACCAAGGGAACTTCCAATCAAGTCTTTTCCCATCAGACGCCTTCACTCATTTGACCTACCTGGGTTTGATTGAATTCTAGCCTGCATTACAGCAGCAACAAGCCTGTCCTCTTTTACTCAGGCCACCTAGTGGCTTTCTCACAGGTTTATTGATGAATATATACTACACTCTATTTTTGGCACTAGTGCAGTCAAATATCTGCAGAGTGAGCATCCCATAAAATCCTGGCAGACCACTTGAAATAGTTTGCAGCAAATTTGCCATTCTCTTATTCAGCACTGCTTCACCAACTCCTGTTTTATAGCCAGCTTTCTCTCTTCCATTTATTCTTCTCAAGGAACAATCCTTTACTACATTGTCACATGCCTGAAAGACTCTGGGAAGATTGTCATGTGTGGGTGAAGTGTGGTTTGTATAATATATTCAAGAAAGTTAAAAAATATACAGAAACAATTTATCAAAAGGTGGCCTGCCTTTGATAAATTTCATGAAAGCAAAGATTTCTTTACTGCCTATTTAACTAATTAGATTTGCTATGATAGTCACTATTACCATACATATACATTTACTGATAAAGTAAAACTTTAGGGAGATAGATTAATGTATACATGCACACATGGAATAATGGATACACACATCCGTTAAATCAATGCAGTTAATTATCAAAATGCTGTAAAAGTGAATAAACAAACATTAAAATACAATTATTTCAAATTAATTGTAAAACAGAGCAGTTAATTTCAATTATATTAATTAATTTGTATTTTTGCATCTATCAAAATATTCAGTCCGAAGTAACCTCCACAGTTGATAAATTAATTTTCTCTGCGTAAAGAAAGCAGTAACCATCATCCACAATCCAAACAGGAGGATTTTACAAAGTTGTTTGAAATGCTAACTGTAGAAGTCAAATCATCCTTAAATCACACACTGCTGTCTTAAAAACACAAAAGACATTAGCTAATGTAAGGAGATCTTTATAAATGTGTGCATGTGTGTGAGTGCACTTTTGTGTATGTGCATATGTATGTGTACATATATATGTATGTATGTATGTATGTATATATATATATATATTATATATATATATATATATAATATATATATATATATATATATATATATATACACGCACACACATAAACAAGCACGCACACTTGTGCACACATTCATGCACATACATACACACACATATGTATGTATGTATGTATATCATTATCAGCATTTAACATACATGTTCTATGCTGATATGCTTTAGGCCTTTTGACTAGATCCTATGGGCCTGAGGACTGTATTATGTTCCAATATCTGCTTTGGCATAGTTTCTACAGCTGAAGGCCCTTCTTAATGCCAACAACTTTACAGTGTGTAATGGTTGCTTTGTTTGTGTGTGTGTGTCACCAGCACTAGTGCTGTTGGCAAGAACTATGAGCTCCCAGTGGGTGGGAGCTTGGAAGTGAGGATTAATAGTATGAGAAAAGGGATCAGAACAGATCAAGTTTTTTTGTTATGGAGGAGCTACATGACTCCTCATACTTCAGAAAAGAGTGTGAGAGTGATTGAGTGAAGTTGGAAAATGATAAAGTAATAATGGGGATGAGGTGTCAGGGTGGACATTCAAAGCAAGAAGTGGGCAGAAATGATTGGGGCAGAGGGCACACGGTTCAGGAGGGAGAATAGGAGATGAGTGACAGTGTGGAGCAGCAGAACAGTAATGAGAAAGCAGCTGACAGGAGAAGGACAAGAAAGGGATGGTGTTGGGTAACTTGTTGGAGTGAGTGGGGGAAGTGAGAGGCAAGTGTAGTGCATAAGAAGGGTGAGAGACATATGATAGGTGGAGGAGAGCTACTAAGTGGCTTAGTAGGATCAAGTGTACAATGAAAGTGTGGGTAGAAAAATCATTGTTAATTGACAAAAGGTTGATAACAAGTAAGATGATTCTGGGCTGTAAGCAAAGTGGTTTAAAAGAAGAGTTGCATTTAGGAAAGTGATGGGTCATGAGTTTGTCTTTAGAAGGAAGGATAGTCACCCTGTGATTCTACTACATTTCCTTTGTATACATAAGTTACTTTGAGTACAACATATGAAGTTTATACCTATTTTTTCAGCATGTCAAACAAGATCATTTCCCTGAAGATACCAGGTTCATTTCTTCTTTGCTGCTCACTAGAACTTTTGTCTTTCCCAGGTTTACCTCAAGATGTCTCACTTATATGTTTAGTTTACACATCTATGAGAACTACAATATCAGTATATAGGAGTTTGCATGGGCATCTAGTCTTAAAATCCTCTATGATGAATAAGAGGGGTGTGAGTACTTGAACCTTTATGACCTCCAAACTTCACATTAAATTCATAACTTAAATCCCTTTTACGCTGAACACATAAGTGAAAGCAGGGTATTCTAATCACTCATCTGTGTCTGTGTGTTTGCAAAATTACTGGAAAACAGCTGAACAGATTTTCACCAAATTTGGCAGAAATACTCATTGGGTGAGTGGCACAAAATGGTGAAAATTTGATTTGGTTATCTTCAGACATACATAAATACATGCATAGAAATGGTGACTCTGTGTGTGTGTGTGTGTGTGTGTGTGTGTGTTGTGTGTGTGTGTGTGTGTGTGTGTGTGTGTGTGTATGTGTGTGTGTGTGTGTGTGTGTGTGTACAGTGATAGATTTGAGGGATTTGTTTATATACAAGTTGATTTCTTAATTTCACTGGGGTAAAAATAATAATTTTAAATCAAACTTACAAATTTCCTGATAAGCAAATGATCATATTATTTATATCCCATAACGAACTACAGTATGTTTGATTCACTTGCCATCATTGAAAGACATTGGAAACACTCAAATTCTATGCAATATTTCTACAAGTATTTCATTTTGTTCAGTTTCTTCTTCATAATCAGGATTATTATTTGAATAATCATTTATTTACTCATATGCAAATTATATGTTGAACTTTCCAAAATCCCACTAAAATAACATTCAAATTTCTTTCCCAACTTATACGTTAACATTTTCCCAAAAACCAATTGAAATATAAGTAGTTTCTTCAATGTGCAAGGTTCTTCACTGGAAATGAAAAATAAAGCTATCTTTTAATTTATCTGCCCGCAAGGTATGCATCACCTGTCCAATGCCTTTTTTTCCATCACTTGAAATTTACTTACTGCATCTTCCTACATGTACATCCCTTGAAATCCATTTGTCTACAACTAATTTCTTCAATGACCATCAAATTATTGGGTGTGGTGCACTGTTAAATGCTTTCTCCCAATAAACAAAAGCCATGAATAATGGTTTAGTCTTAACTAGAAAAATTGCATCTTATGTGACTTTTCTGGAGACAAAGCCAAACTGCATCTCATCTAGGTCTCCTCTATTATGGATTAATTGTGCTATGACTCTCTTCATGATCTCCATAACCTGATCTAGTAGATTATTTCCCCTATAGTCTTATCTCTCTTCTACATCACCTTTCCTTTTGTAGAAGTTTACAATGATATAGCTATGCCAGTCATTGGGTTTGAAACCTTCATGTATGACTTGATTAATTATTCAAGAAGTGATTGCATGTCCTACCACACCAGATATTTTAAGAATCTCTGCAACTATCCTTGATGTGGCTATCTCTCTTTTCATGCCCTTGATATCGCTATCTACCATGCTGTTGTAACTTTCAGTTTTTGATCTCCTTTATCCCATATATTCTCCTTGTTCAGCAGCATTTCATAATAGCAGTTCTATACTATATTTTTGTCTTCTATAGTAATGGCCTTCATCATCCTAAATAGTCTTCTCGCAAATAATATCTCAGTACTCACCCACACATTGTCTCACTGGTTGTGTGGTAAGAAGTGTTATAATGTAGGAACAAATAATGATGTTGTGCTCAGATAATGATTTTCTTAATGAATAAAAAAAATACTGCAATAATTCTAAAATAAAATGCAAAATGGTAAACTGTAATTTCAATTGTCTACGATGTAAATGAATAAGACAATACAGAAAAGTGCTCCAAGGTAAAAAAGAATAAATCCATAAAATGAGTCAATGTATAACAAATATAACCTGATAGAGTCAATAAGATGTCACCCAGTTGGTTGAACAGGTGTAAGCTAAATGATAAAGAATGTGGGAGTAGGAAAACACATGAGAGAATTGTGTCAAATGATTGGATAATCAAAAATAGACAATTAAGAAACAATGTTTTGTGTCAAGACAACTGGAGTTGTCTTATCTCTCCTTTTATTCAACGATGAACAGTTCGTATATGAATAAGTTTTATTTTGAGGGTTTACCTGCATGTGTTCTGCAAGCTTTCTATTTTGACTGAATTTTCTTAATTTTGATGATATGGTTTCTGAGTGGTTACTTTATACATGATATGGTTACTTTATACATGATGTTACTTCTCTGCTTTATCACCAGGCCATCTTGTCACTTGGGATGATCTGGTCTAATATCAAATACGTATACTAGAATTTGTCTTTGAAACATTATTTCTAGAGATGACTTATTCACAGGCACGGCAGAATTTGGTATTATTCAGTAGTTCATTAAAAATAGTTGCAAATTTTCTTCTAACTTGCCACTCCCCTCAGTTTGGATAATGAATGCTTAAAGATATCCATGGATCTCTCTACTAATCCAATCCATTGGATTGAGGATGATATGGAAGAGTTCTTAAATGATCCATGGCATTTTTCTTAGAAAATGTTGTGAATTGTGGCCTCTTATCCAACACTAAAACTTCTGGTGACCAAAATATTTGAAAAAGCTTGGTATAGCTTTTGTATTGTGGAAAAAATTGTTGTTTGATATATAATGAAAACCTCTGACCATTAAAAAATGCATTGACCATGATCAAAAAGTAGTTACTATTATTAGGTCCCACAAAATCTATGTGTAGTCTATACCATGGTATTTTCAGAACTGACCAAGTAATTCTTACCTCAATCGATAATTTTGAGTCTTTTGTACATTTTGAACATGCTTGCACAAGAGAATCAATATCTTTGCCAAGTCCTGACCAATAAATGTCATGTCTTGCTAAAGTCTTCATTCTTGAAGTTCCTGGATGATGTGCAGGAAATTGTTTGAGTAGCAACTTTTTAAGACTGTCTAAAATAACATGATTAGTCATCATTAAACAATCATCAACAACTGAAAGATAATCATGTTTCAAGTAGAATAGTTACATATCTTCATTGCAGATTTTTTTCTGGACCGCTATACCTATGGTATTTAAAAACTTCTTGTAGAACTAGTTCATTTCATGCTTCTTGTTTCACTAGCTCTAAAGTAACAGGTAAAAATTTGATTAAATCCATTAGCACTTGGTGGATCTCAGTTTCAATTTGTATGAGCCATTGCGATGTTTTCGGTCATTGCTGAGTATTCTAGATTTTGAACCAAATATTTTCAAGAGTGGTTTATGTTCAATATGAAGAGCAAATGTTTTACCCTATATCATGCAAGAAAGATTTTTCACTGCATAAACAAGTGCCAATGCTTTCTTTTCTAATTGTAAAAATTTCCTTTCAACTTTTGGTAGACTTTTAGAAGCAGCGCTTAACTGGCTTATATGACCCATCAACCATTTTATGCAAGAATACTGCTCCTATTCTGTAATCTGATGCATCTGCAGCAATAATATGCTCTTTTTCTGGGATTAAAATGTGTCGATATCAGATTGGAAGAAAGTAGTTCTTTGAATTTCTTGAATGATTCTTGACCTTGTGGAAACCAGTCCCATTTTACATTGCTAACAAGTAATGAGTTTAGTGAATTCTTATTAGATGCATTTTAGGCAAAAATGAGCTGTAATAACTAAACATTTGTAAAAAAAAAAATGTAGTTTAGATATCTCTGTGCTTGATAATTGCTGTTTTTTAGCAGGATCTGGAAAACGTCCATGACAAAACGGCCATGAGGATGAAAAAGTTGACATTTTTCTGGTTTTAGATGAAAACCATATTCCTTAATTCATTTAAAGAGATTCTTTGAGTATTCTTTATGTTCAACTTGTATGCAAAGATGCATGACAAATCTGCAAGTATGATATGCTGTTGAAAAGTCCCTGGAGCAGACTTTATCCCAAATGGTAATCTGTTTTATTGGTACATTCTATGATGAGTATTTATTGCTAATAGTTATTTTGTTGAATTGTCTACAGCTATTTGTAAATATGCTTCTAAGTCAATCTTGGAAAACTATTTCCCCCATTTAGTCATGCAAATAAATCATCAGAAATAGGTAGTGGATAGCAATGTAGTGAGAAATCATCACATATAAGTATAGAGCCATTTGCTTTTTTTTTCTATAACAATGGGTGTTGCCTATGATGAATAATACACTTTTGAGAATACATTCAAATTTTCTAATTTATCCAGCTCATCTTCAGCTAGTGATAATGATACATAAGTGATTGAGTGCTGCAGCTTGTAAACAGGGTTGGCATTGGGTTAAAAATACAAAGATGCAGTATATTGTTTGCATAATCCTAAGTCCACTTCCAAATAATCTTAAATTCTTGCTGAATCTCTGATATGGAAAGTGTATGAAACATGTTCAACATCAACAATGCCAGTCCTATTTAAAAGGGTGTGCTTTACTTTATGTAGTGGTATATTCTATAACCTAAGTTTCTCAATCTAGGATATCCAAGTAAAGATTCTTAGTAATGTAGCAAAATCCCAAATGAATGGATGTTGAGTGTTTGACTGAATAAAAACATTTTACCGCTAATAACCGATGGTTGGCTGGAAACATTTTTGGCTTTTTGTTCAGTTGATAGATGGTTAGTTTACTGATTTTGTTACATGTTTCTTCAGAAATGATGGTAATATCCAATGCAATTTCAAGTTGTAAGCATATATCATATCCATCTATCTGCACAGTAATATATACCTCCTTTTTGAAATGATTTCATCTTTACATGTTGTGTAGACCCCATTTAAGCTTATACTTTCTGTAGTCGAATCAGATTCAATGACTTCTATTGTGTGGAATGACCAAGACAGTAGCAATAGTAATTTTTATGCCCATAATTGTGACAAATGAGTAATTTTTTTTCCTGTAAGGACAATAATTTGCATGGTGCCACTCACCACAGTTCCATCACACTGTTTGAAGGTATCACTGAGTTCTTATTGATGCATACAGTGATTTAGAATTCTGGGAACCCCAGCTTTGTTTCTTTGCGATAAGTGCATTAGTGGTTGAAACTGTTTCATTTCCTGCAGAATTTTGTATCACTTGAGTATCATGCTTGATGTTAACTAGTCATTGACATTCACTTGTTAATTGTTGCAAGGTAATGTGGTCTGATGTGTCCAGGACATGAATTCTTATATACCTTGGTGATATCAGGCCAAATTTGACTCTTAAAATGGTCATCGGTCAATGTTAGTATTAAAATTTGTGTACTTTTTGTTTATATGCCCAGCATATGCAAAAAAATCTTCTTTAGAGAGTTCTCATTTCAAACATTTACATCTGATGTTAAGCGATGAAGATGTCTCACCAAACATGTTTCTAAGTCAAATTCAATAGAATGTTTGCGTAATACAAAGTTAAAGTACTTGTATTCAATACTGCTAAAAATTTCACAATAGTAGTCTTACTTAACTTAAATCACCTTGTTCTGATGCTTCAGTGACAAAAAAGATGCAGAAGTTAGTTTGTTTTGTCCGTCATATTTAAAGGTAGGAAGCTTGTCATAAACTTTTGAAATAATGCAGCTGTGATTGATGTAGTTTCATTTGACAGCATAAGCTTGAAAGCTAAAGCTGTTGAAATATCTAGTTCCTGCTTGTCATGTTTTTGCATTTCTAAGGACTCTTGTTGAATGCAAAACAAGTTAATGAGATCTACAATATTTTCCGTTTTTCACTCAACACCAATTAATATTATAATGTAGGAATAACTAATGATATTGTGCTCAGATAATGATTTTACTAATGAATGAAAAATATTGCAATGATTCGAAAGTGAAATGTTAAATGGTAAACTGTATTTCTAATTGTCTGTACTAAAAACAAGTGCCTTGAGGTGTAAAAGAATACATTCATAAAATGAGTCAATGTATATAAAATATTACCTGATAGAGACAATTAGGTGTCACTTGATTGGATTAATAGGTGTAAGCTAAATGATAAACAATGTGGAAGGAGGAAATTGTCACATGACGGGATGAATAAAAATAGACAATTAATAAACAATGTCTTGTGTCAAGACAACTGGGGTTGTCCCAATAAGTTTGCTTCCCAACCATATGGTTCCTGGTTCAGTCCCAATGCATAGCACCTAGGGCAAGTGTCTTCTGCTATAGCGTTGGGCCGACCAAAGCCTTCTGAGTGGATTTGGCAGATGGAAACTGAAAAAATTCGTTATATACATATGTCTGTGTGTCTTTTTGTCAGTGTTTGTCCCTCATCACTACGTGACAACTAGTGTTGGTGTGTTTACATCTCCATCATTTAGCAGTTTGGCAAACGAGCTGATAGAAGTACCAAGTTTGCAAAAATAAAAGTAAGTACTATGGTTTGATTTGTTTCGCTAAAATCCTTCAAGGCAGTGCCTCGGCATGGCTGCAGTCTAATGAAGGAAACAAGTAATGCCTTCTGATAGTATATACTTTCAACTTGATACCTACTATGGAATTTGACCTACATACTTAGTCTTGCATTCAACCTTTTTTAATGCATGCTCCTTTACACCCTTTACACCTGTAATTCCTGCACCATTCTCATCATTTCCTGAAATTCACCATGAACAGAAATTCTCACTGGTAGAGGAGTCATGCAGCAGGAATATTTAGCAATTGAAACTGGATAACTATATCTAATGCGAAACACCCCACCACAAAACAAAAATTAAGAATATGATCTCAATTTGCTGGAGTATTATTAGCATTATCAAAATATTTAACAATTCAAGACATTTATGTGGAACCGGATCAAACAACAATTATACCAGTGGTGCACTTTTTCAGAGCAAGAGCACTATTATAGCCCTACTAACAGATGGTGAAAGCCAAACATGAGACATGTTTTTGTTTTTATGTTTTCATTTCTTATTGTGTTAAACGTTTTTTTTATGTCCTGTACCCATATATGCATGTATATATATACATATATATGTAGGTATGTACATATATATATGTATATATGCACATATTTATTTATTATTTATATTATTATATGATCGAACGCCACACATCCTTTTCCAAGTAAGTTTTATCTTAATAATTATGATGCACACTTTCCTTCTTTACCATCTCTTCTCTGTCTATCTCTCTCCCTCTCTAATTCTTCATCCCTTCTGGTTTTCTCTCCCACATCTCCCTATTCTTCTCCTCTCCCCTTCACCATTCCCTCTCTCTTACTCCTCCTCCTCCTCCTCCTCGACTCTCGTTGCTGACACGTGATCAGAGGGAAGTCATCTTTCCAACTACTATCTTCACAAAGCCCAGACCAGCTTATCCTGTCTCTTCATAAGCTGTCTCCTTAAGCGTTCAGAATAATTTTTCCATCGTTTTGGCTTTACAACCTCATCGTTTGTTTTTACTGTCTTGTTCTCATTGTTCAGTCTTTTACTACTTTTACTTTTATATTGTTTTTACTGTTTTGTTCCTACTTTCCTGTTCTTGTTACCACTTTCACCCTCCACAAAAAATTCCAAATGTTATATAATTTACTTTGCGGAAAGGACTGTTTCAACGAAGTCACATCTTGTCCTTACCTTTGAAATGCGGAGTAGATGAAACAGGGACAACTGAAGAAGGGGAATATTCCTTGTGTTGTAGGTCTTGTTTCTCTGTTTTTTACATTGTTTGAAAAAAAGTTCATTTCTATGTTTTCTTTTTATGTTTGCATTTCTCATTGTGTTCAACGTTTTTTGATGTCCCATACCCATATATGCATGTATATATACATATATATGTTGGTATGTACATGTATGTATGTATATATGCATATATTTATATATTATTTATATTATTATATGATCGAACACCACTTGTCCTTTCCCAAGTAAGTTTTATCAATCTATCTATATATATATATGTGTGTGTGTGTGTGTGTATATATATATATATATACATATATATATACACGCACAAATACATATACATACATGTATATACCTACATCATTTATTTAAAATATTACATTTACTATGGATTTTCAGCAGGAGTTAGTAGCACCATGTGTATATGTATGCGCTTCCTCGACTTTGTTTCCTCATAACTTTCAGGAAAATGGATACTTTTTAATTTTCTACAAATATTCTTCCAATAATATTGATTCTGATTACATCAGAATTTGGGCAGAATTCTGCTTTATGCACGGTATATAACACCCACCCCCATAATTTTCTTATCTTTCAGAATTTTCAGAAAATTTTGTGAATTTATCTTCTACATATGAGAATTCATATGGCTATGCAAAAACCAAAAATGAAATTTCTTGAGGTGTGATTTAAGAGGTATTTAGCTATTATTTTTAGCATACTCCAAAACCACCTCCAACTGTCTTCATTTGTTTGTCACTCTGACGTATTGATGTTTTCCAATAGCTTTCTCACCATAAACATATTTAATGGTCCATTGATGGGATTTAAACAAAAATATTCCAGAGTATCCATACTTTAAACTATGATGTTTAAAACGATTCAAAAAATTTTTTTTTAAAGTTTTTTGCATAGTCATATGAATTCCCATGGGAAGAATACAAATTCACAAAAAAAATTTCTGAAAACTCCAAAACATAGGAAAGTTATGAGGGGTTATATACCCTGTGAAAATTAGAACTCCACTAGAAGTTGTTTTGAAATAAATTTTTTGAAGAAAAGTCTGTATCGGTATGTATGTGTGCTTGTTCACTATTTTTTCATATTAAACTCGAGCATATTCGTAATCTGCAAACTCTGAAAGGTATTAGTGAAAATTTTCATTTAAAAATACTTATTTTTCAGAAAGTTATGAGGAAACAGCATGAATTTTCTGAAATTTCTCACCCCACTTTGCCAATTTTTTTTTTTTTTATTGTTACAACAAATTCAGATATGAAACATACTTGATATTTGTAGAAAATTTTATTTAAAAAATGGCCATTCATTTGAAAGTTATAAAAGAACAAGGTTAGTGGGACACATTTGTGTATGTATTCGCATTGCTTTAACATATGTAGTATTAAAATTCCATAGCTATTCTCTATTTACATATCAGATTGCTTTGCTTCACTTTCATTTTGCATGTAGCAATATTTGATTATTTAACTGCATACTATTTATAAATAAAGTATATTCTTCAGTTAGCTTCAAAAGGGTGACGCTACTGTGAATGAAATGGGCTCGATTTTTCACTTCACATAAAATAAATGTAAATAGGATAACAGTATTTACAATGGCATTGTGTTTAGTAACGAATACTAACTGTATTAAAAATGCATTGTAGTATGTATACACACACACAATATTTATTGGCAGTAATTAGGTGGTAAATTTTCATTGCTTTATAAACACATAACCTCTTTGCATTTCATTTTATAGCCCAACTTTTTCCATTATTGATGATAGAGCTTCGTTTATGTTGCATGTCTTGCCAGAATTTTTTCCACATACATACCATATGTATACTTACACATATGCACAATAGAATTTATGATACAATGATATCAATCCAATGTAAACATGCTATCTTAAAATTAGCGTGTTTGCACGAGTATATATATATATATATATATATCAAGAGAGAGAGAGAGAGAGAAGGAGAGGGACATACATATATATTCTTCATTTTTCTATATTATAAAAAAATTAAAAATATTCAATACACCAAAGAACTGTAACAGGCATTTATATAGCATATCATTTAGAAAAATAATTGTTATGCAGTTTATGCAAATTACTACAGGATTTAGAAAAGATGTTCACAAAACTTTATTACCAAAATGTTGAGGACTGCAATGACAATGGTGGTGACTATTGCTTAAAAGATAAGCTATTATAATGTGATAACTTTAATGCCTGCTAGGGACACTGTTTTCTTCACACCTAGATCACAGCCTTTAAGTTACATTATGGAAGAAACATATTTTACCAGTTCTGCATAACAGATGTGATATTAAAACATCTAAAAAACAATATTGCTGCAGTAACAAAAAAATCCCTTCAATGCTTTCTCTGGTGATTTCTATGAAATAACAAAATTTTCAGAAACTAGCCCCATATTAACTTAGGAATAAAACCCATAGGCACCTTAAACTTTATGCAATTCATTTTATTCCCTTTAAAATATTCTCACACTCATAAAAAAATAAATCACTGAAAAATTAAAGGCATATTCAGAATGACCAAAATAAAATATAAAAATTGTCATGCCTTCCAGCTACCCAGCCAGTATATTCATATTCTTTCTTTTGGCTTACTGACCTTTGTATCATTAAAAAATATTGTCTTCTTCCCCTTAATTAGATAACAATAATAATGCATGCACGTTGCTCACTGCATTAACATCATATTTATTTTCTTCTTCATTTCAACACATATATCTCTAATTAGTGACATAATTCAGAAATATTTTACATGAATTGGCTTTCTCTGGAGGCTTTCAAAAGAGCCATTAAGCTGTCTCTCCTTTGAAAGGAGGAAAATTCCAATTAGAGCAAGTATATGAAGAAGAAAATTTATGGCAGTATATATATATATATATATATTATATATATATATATATATATATATAATGTATGTATATGTATATATATATATAAATATATATACACACATGTATACATATATGTGTGTGTGTGTGTGTGTATGGATATGTATACATATATGCATATATGTATGTATATATATGTATTGCATACATACATATATATGTGTGTGTGTATGTGTCTATATATATATATATATACGATATATCACATATTGAAGAGTACTGGAAAATGTTCTAAGATCACAGAGAGAAAAAGCGATATCTATATGTTAGTAAGTGCAATTAATGATATAAAATCAGGGAAAGCTGTGGACCATTAGAAACAGTCATTGAGATGGTGAAATATCCTGTGCAGGAGTATACATGCATGTTATTTCATAGTCAATCAGGTAGTACAGGAAGGCGTTTTAACCAATGACTGGCATAGCATAGCATTAAACTAATGAACTAGGTTGTGAAAGTAAGAGTTATAGCACAGCTTGATTAGGAAACGTTATAGCTTATATCCGATGCAGTTTGAACTTGTGCCAATATAGGCAAGCAGTGAGGCTCTCTTCCTCATGTGACAAATACAGAAGAAAATTATGACTAAGTGAAGCATTATATATTTGTCATTTGTTAATGTGAAGAAGACCTAGATGTAAAGAAATGGCTTATTAGAACTGTGGGAACCATGAACATGTTAAAAGTTGCTAAAGTGTTTGTGAAGAATTTAGCATAAAGATAGGGTATCTATCGGAGCTTGCTTTACAGGCTTCATTTTATAGTTTTCCAGTTTATTACAAGGGAGCTTAAAAACAGAACATCTGTATTTTAAAGGCTTAGTTCTATGTAAAATAGGAAGATCTAGAGATGAAATTCCAATCATGGGGGCAATAATTTGAATTGAAGCACCTCAAAAGCAGAATAGTTTTCAACTAGAAATATACTGACATTATAAAAGTAACCAGTACTTGATATGCAAAAAAAAAAAAGTCAGTAAGTAAGAATTCGATACTGTGCACACATTGTGAATTGTATGTGCACAAGGAGTGTAGTGGTATCACAGGTAATCTGACAAACAAATTGACATTAAAGGAAAAACAATCTTCTTTTTCTGAAGATAAGAGAAAGCCTGCAGGTATGTATTTCTGCCTCAGTAGACAACATAAATACATTAGCTGTCCAACCTTGGTTCTAAATATATACGTGTGTGTGTGTGTGGTGTGCACGTGTGTATGAATTTATGCACGTGTGTGTGTATTATTTTGTGATTGTATGTGTCTTACTCTTAAAATATAAGTAAAATTAATGAAGCACAGTCAACAGGTAGACATACAGGACATGACACAAACAAGATTAGTAGCTGCTGACTTAAGGCCAAGGCAATTCTAGCACGTTAAACAACCAAGTCTCAGTGGTGATATTGTCTGAACCTTCGTTGCCAAATGTATATCCTATGATGATGATGTATTTTGCTGTCTCTACAGGACTGGTCCGAATGGCATACCTTCACCGACCCACCGTACTGACTGTGTCAGCCCACTTCTTGCCTGGGGGGCATCCGCCACAACAAGTATAAAGGACATAATAAAAATCAATATGCATGAGTCAAATTTTGCAACACCCCTACATCATATATGAAAATTGACATCGCTTAAATGGCAGCCATTTTCGGCTTTGCACATCTGTGCTCTTTCCAAAACTTGCACCAAAAGAGGGTTTATGTCAACAAACCGGAGACACTGGTGCAACTGTAGGATTACATTAATAGAGAAATCAAAGAAGTGGGGTCTGAAGCTCTTGAGGGTGTTATGGTGCAAGTTTTGGAAAGAGCACAGATGTGCAAAGCCGAAAATGGCTGCCATTTAAGCGATGTCAATTTTCATATATGATGTAGGGGTGTTGCAAAATTTGACTCATGCATATTGATTTTTATTATGTCCTTTATACTTGTTGTGGCGGATGCCCCCCAGGCAAGAAGTGGGCTGACACAGTCAGTACGGTGGGTCGGTGAAGGTATGCCATTCGGACCAGTCCTGTAGAGACAGCAAAATACATCATCATCATAGGATATACATTTGGCAACGAAGGTTCAGACAATATCACCACTGAGACAGTGAGTCAAATTTCATGCATTTGTCAATAAAGTTAGGGAAGTTATTAAAAATTGAAACCCATCAGTGACTTTTGGGATAACTTGCATAATTATGAGAAGATATACAGGTATTGTGGAAAGGTTAAAATCAAACAGATAAGATAAGGAGATAAAGAGAGAGAGAGAGAGAAATAAACAGAGCAAAAAACAGGTGAAGGCAAGAAGAGAGTGAGAGAGAAAAGCAATTCAGCTGAGGTGGTTGCTGAGAAAATGGTATAAATGTAAAATAAAAATATTTTGAGTGACATTACTATCAAATAGAAGAAAAATTGATCGGCCATAAACAACAAATAAAACAATAGGAAAAGATACAATTAAAATTACCATACTCTTTCCTCAGCTGCTGAGTGAGGTTCAAAACAACAAGAATTGCACACTTTCCCCCAGTGTGCCTGAGTTTTAGTGCCAAGTCAGGATTACAAAAAGTACACAAAATTGAAAGAAAAATGAACTCTTAAGGCTGCAATGAACAAAACAATGATATTGCAGAGGATATTGAGCAGTGATGCCTTTTACTGTTCTTTCAAAATAAATTCATCAAAATTCTTTCGTTATTTATTTTCTCTTCTGTTTCTAGTTTGTAAAGTAAAACCAAATTATTGTTTTGTGTGCATATACTTGATACAGGTTAGGTATGAATTGCCTGTGCAGCACTAATGGTGTAGTAGTACTTATAGTTAGTGCATGCTGTTTCTCATTGCTTTCAGATCCTGTATCCAGATAACCATCTTCGTAAACTTGCTTTGATATGTAAACTTTCTACCCAATCTCTCACACCAAGAATCTAGCACTGTCTCCTCATGGTTGCACATGCTAGCTGAGTACTTTGTGATCCCATTCTAAAGTATAATGCATATCAGAGCAGGCAAGCCTTCATGTATATGGGCATGCACTGGCATCACTCAGCTGTTGTTTTATTTATGAACAAGACACAGATGTGACTAGGCCATTAATGGCAACTCATCTGGGAGAAAATCACTCTAATCAAAAGCCATAAATGCTGATCACACTTGCTTTTATGTCATATGAAGTTTCTCTGTATAAAAACTGGATAAGGGCTTATGCCTAAAAGGACAAGAGCAGCACTATGAGGAGCATTGCAAAGACTAACAATGGAGAAACCAACTACTGAAAATATTTAACAGGAATCTTTGTGGAAACTGAGATGCCTGGAAGCACCACTGGGAAACTTGTCTGCTGATGATCTAAATCAGGGGTTCACAACCGTTTTTTCCTTTATCTGTGGACCCCTTTCATTATTATTTTATTCTGGTTGATCTCCATAGCCATTTGATGCTTACAAACTAGTTTTATAGAAACTTCCTTCAGAATTCCTATTTTGTTTTTCCTATTTTATTGTGTAGGTTGAACTATGTAAAATGTTTGAGAAAGAACCCCAGCTGTTTCTTTTAATACTTACCAATGCATATATCTAATGCAAAATATTTTCAGGGGCCCTAAAAATACTTTTATGGATCTCTAACTTACTGTTTTGTTGCATGAACTCACCAAGAATCATATATGGATTCTCAGGGGTTATATGTACCCTAGTTGAGAACCACTGATCTAAATAGGGACTGACACCTTTTGATGTCATAAAGCACTGAATGGAATGGTGATGATGATTTGACAGTCTAGTGATGAGGTTATGTAGTGATATTAGGTAACTCTTTTACTGGCATCTGGAATTCAATAAAAAAAGTAAAGAATCACTGCTTGACAAGGTTCCTTGACTTGCTAGAAAGAGGAGCTATTTCTCCTCAAATAAAGAGAATTATATTAAGTAATGTAACACTTGATATTTTTTCTGAAGTATGCAAATGGGATGAATGTAGTTGTAATGCCTTTGAATGTAGGTTTGATCGAGCCAGTGTGGAGCTGATTGACATCAAGAGCATTTAAGAATATCATCTCATGGTAAACACAACATAAAACAAAGTTAAATATCTTCAAATAGTAATTATTTTCGATGTTGTCTTTAAATTATTATGTTTAACAATATCGATGCTGTTCTTTTTTATCCAACAATCAGTGTCATGTGTAATACAGTCTGACATTATATAGATGTTGTTCTCTTTGTTCCACAATCTATGGCATGTATAATATAGCAATAAAACAAAGCAATTTGAAAGACAACTACAATAGCAAATTTAGTTAAAATTTTATTTTGCTTTTTGTTTTTGTTTTTCTTTTTCTTTTCAGCTAAAACATTACCATTTCAAGTTTGTTTCTATGAAACCTTATCTCCCTAATTTCAAACATAGAATATTTAAATTGCATACAAAATATTTGCTATATATTTCTTTTGTTATTTTTTTAAGTCACTATGATTTTAGATAATAGTCTTAGTGAAGCCTGACAAAGAAAATACCTAATTTTCACTCAACAATTTTTTAGTTTGTATTGTTAATTAAATTTTTCTCTCATCTTTATGACACCCGAAAGCTAATGTTTCATTTTCTTTGGACAAACATATCATTATTACCTATTTATTATTCAGCATTTACTTGGGATAAATACACATATATACAGACAAAACACACACGCACAAGCACACACACACACACACACACACACAGACACACACAGACACACACACATACACACACACATACACGCACACACACACACACACACGCACACACCATAGGTTCGGGCATAGCTGTGTGGTGGTTATGAATTTTGCATAGCAACCATGTGCTTTCAGTTTACATTTCACTATATGGTAGTTTTGCAAATGTTTTCTACCATTGCTTTAGCCTGTCAAATACCTTGTAAGTGAAATAAAGGTTAATGCAACTTGTACAGCTCACTGCATGTGTGTTTGTGTGTGCATGTGTGTGTGTGTGCGTGTACATGCATGCATGCATATATGCGTATATGTGCGTATATGTGCATGTGTGTGACCATGTGTGTGTCCCTGCATGCATGTGTATGTGTGTGGGGGTGGCATGCATGCATGTGTATATGCAAGAGTTTGTCTTCTACATGTCTCCACATTGGTACTGTTTGAGCAACAATATCTTTGGCCTGTACTTCATTAGTTTTATGTGGAGAGCAGTAAGAAAAATACCTTACTTGCAAACAAGTAGAGGTTGGTGACAAGAATTGAATCTAGTTGTATAATTCTATCTCAATAACTCCTGTCCATTCCATGGAAAAATTGGACATAAATGCAATCACGATGGCAATGAGGCATACAATATAAATACACATTCATATCTCTGATTGGATACAAACAAATACCTGCACAAAACCACACACTCACACACACACACACACACACACACACACACACACACATGCACATAATATAAGGTGAGGAATTTTGTGTTGCTGTGTCTGGGAATGAAGAGGGTATAGGTTTTTTAAGCTATACACAAACAAACTATTGGAGACGAGAATGCATTTACCAAAAGTTTATTACTTTAGGTAAAATAGGGCTTAAACCATCAGTTATTTTTGTACAGTTCACTCACATTTGTTCCACACTCGCTGCTGACATTATTCTGCTTTCATTCTCTTAGAAGTCCCTTTCTTTCCTGCTGACCAACTTCCTAGCTAGCCCACAGTGAAATATTTGTCTACAGTTTGTCTGTCACTAATCCTTCCCTACATAGCTCCCCTCCAGAACTGTAGACTGTCATTGGAAACGGGATGGCATTTTAATTGTCCTGCCCCTGTATGTGGTTACTCATTTCTTTGGTGACTGTTCCTTGTCAAAGGTTGGTGTGATCTGTCTAGGATGGCCCCTGTTTGGTGGTTGGAGCACCTGGACAGGGCTGTCAATATTGAGATGGGCTGGTTTCAATATGTCGATGGAGACTGTCTTGTCCACCAATTAGGAGTTGGAATGTTTTATCTCCTGGATGTATGACTTGATATGGACCATTGTAGGGTGACTGGAGGGGTCTTCACCATGTGTCATGTTGAACAAACACAAAGTTAGCCGTGCTGAGGTCATTTGGTATAGATGATCTGGGTGTACCGTGTGTCGACATGGGAACAGGATGCAACTGGCCCATGCTGTCTTTCAGTTGAGTGAAATACCTTTTAATATCCAAGTCTGGATTTGTATTCAGAAGGGGAGCACTGTACACCATTTCCGTGGAGGAAGTGTTGAGATTTTCTTTTATGGCAGTGCAAATTCTCAGCATTATCCATGGGAGTTGGTTGATCCAATTTGGCCTGTTAAGTCTGGTTGTCTGTGATTCCTTTTGGCAGCTGTGAAATCTCTCCACTAATCCATTGGCCTCTGGGTGGTAGTCAATTGTGCGGTTCATTGTTATTCCGAAAAGATCACACGTCATTCTACAGCCTTGAGGTGAACTGTGAACCCCGATCAGATGAGATACTATCTGGGACACCAAAACAGGTGACCCAGTTTGCAATGAAAGCTCGGCTGACTTCTTGTGTTTCTGTGCTGTGCAGAGGGATAGCTTCAGGCCAATGGGTGTAGCAGTCCACCAAGGTCAGTAGATACGAGCAACTCTGTGAAGGTGGTAGGGGACTGACAAGGTTGGTGTGATCTGTTGGTGTGAATGTTGACATGGCTGAATCGGGCCTGAGGTGGTTCATAGCTGCCGAGGAGTGCTTTGGAGTGTTGATGAACCCTGGCTTGTTGACAGGGGATGCAGGTCCTGGTCCAGTCCTCGATTTGCTTGACCATACTGTGCCAGATAAAATTGCTTGACAGCAACTGCCATGTGACTTTAATACCTGAGTAGGAAAGTTCGTGAATGATGTCAAAAACTTTCTTGCACCAGGCTGATGGGATGATCGGTCGTGGCTTGCCAGTGGATACATCATACAGTAGGGTTGTGCCAAAGTGTACATCCTACAAAGAAAGTGATAAGATGGCAGTGCAGTAGGCCCTGATCTCGTCATCTGTCTGTTGAATGCAGCCATAGCTTCATAATCCAAGCCTTTTGTTATTAGTGCTAGATAGGTGTGACAGTGAGTAGAAGCATGAGAGAGTGCATCAGCAACTGGGTTACCCTTGCCAGCTATGTGTTGAATGTCTGTGGTGTACTCAGAAACCGCCGATAGCTGTCGAAGAAACAGCAACGAGGGTGCTGGACATTTTAACCCATCCCCCACCAACAGAAAAATATGCCATATTAAAAGACAGTTGGAGTGGGATAGTACAATGACTTCAGCCTTCCAATCGGTGAACTATACTCAATGCCTCCATATTGTCGAACTCAGCCTTTGTGATAGCAAGTTTGTCCGGTGATAGACAACATGTGCGGTTGTGCACTGGGGGGGGGGGGCGTGGTGGAGATGAGAATATATTTACCAACGGTTTATTACTTTAGGTACAATAGGGCTTAAGCCGTCAGTTATTTTTGTATAGTTCACTCAGATTTGTTCCACACTCACTGCTCACATTCTGTTTTCATTCTCCTCCTGGAAGTTCTTTTTCTTTCCTGCTGACCAACTTCCTAGCTAGCCCACAGCGAAGAATCTGTCTACAGTTCGTCTGTCATGAATCCTTCCCTACAAGGGAGTAATTTCAGGACTACAATAATATTTACACAGTATTCATGTGTGGATTACTTTACCTCTTGTTTGTAAACCCGAAGGTGTATACACATACACACATACACACACAACCAAACATGTATTTCTCCTCCTTCTCCTCATCATCCTTATCATCATCATCAGCAGCAGCAGCATCACCACCACCACCACCATTATCATTATCATAATCCTCATCATCATCATCATCATCATCCTCCTCATCATCATCATTATGATGCTTGATCATCCAGTTCAGTGTCTTAACGACATCCTTGTAACATTAAAATCAACTTTCACCACATCTTCCTGTGTCTTCTGCATTCAAAACTTTCTTCCATTTGGATCTCTTGGCAATTTTTTAACCAACTATCATCATCATCATCATCATCATCGTTTAACGTCCGCTTTCCATGCTATTGTTCATAAATATATATATCCATACTGTGCAGTTTATTTTTTCTCTCTCTTGTGCAATATATCGGGTTCCTCTTTGCAGCCAGTTTTTCTTTCAACACATTGTGCTCTATCATTCATATACACTAACACTATACATTAAGATAAGGATATATTTTTATTTCCTTCCAGCATTCGTATATCTTCTGCATTTAATGCCTATGTTTCTCTACTATACAACATTACACTTCTTACACAAACATCATACAGTTTACCCTTCATTTGGAGAAAGAAGATTTTGTTGCCAGCCGGGATTTTATCTTCCTGAACTTTTTCCCTCGTGATCTTATTTAAGGCTACTAATTTGAAACACACACTTTTACTTTAATTAGACCAATGAGACAAGAAAAGCTATCAAGTGCCTCTCTGGAGCATTTTATGCAGATCAAAGAATTTCTTTAGTGCATTCTCTTACTGCTAACTGCACTTGTTCATCTGCCACATATGAAGTATTTCCTTTCTGTCATATTACTTCTAATCTCACTACACCACTTGTACTCCTATAGTTTATACTGAGAACACTTTCTACTTTCCTGCATATACAACATGGTTACTTTCCAGATGGCAGGAGAGTCCTATCTGCTTTACTGCTACCACTTTGTCTTTATTATGTTGATTTTGAGGCCTCTCAACTCCAAGTTCTGTGTCTATGCTTGGAATTTCCCCTCAAAAATCTTTAACTAGGTCATCAATGTAGAGGAGAACTCATAAACTCATAAACAGCTAGCTTCAAACTCCTTTACTCCAAAATTATTATTTAGAAAACTATAATAAACAGAAAGGAACTGAAAACTGAGCCCTGATAGACACCTATTTGCACACAAAAACACAATGTCCAGTTTCACTGTGTTGATGACATCTGTGATATATTTGTACATAGCTGATACAGCCCTCATTTGCCATTTCTAATAAATTAGTTTCCTTTAAAAACTTCCAGAGTGAGGTACCCTCTTAAAAGCCTTCTCAACATTGAAAAATACATGACAGTCTACTTTTAGATAAGAATATCTCTCAAAGTTGTCTTATTCAGAAAAGAGTATCAGTTGTACCTGTTCAAGCATAAATCTGAACTGCATCTCGTCTAATCTAAATTTCTCTCGATCCTTTGTGCTTTAACTCAATGGTTCTCAACCGAGGTCCTCATAAGATTTTGTTGTTAAAATTTATGTACAATAAATTGCTTATATTTCTACGATGTACAAAATAGTTTAAATTTCTTATACAATTCCTAATAATATTTAAGTATAAAAATACAGAAGAATGCTTTTTATATACATTGAATTGCTATGGAAGTCCATTTGAGTAAAACAGGAATGAAAGGGGTCCATAAGGAAAAATTGATTGTGAATCATTGTTCTAAATTTCTTTTATTTTTATAACTGATTCCATTATTTCAAAGCATCTTCAGTTGCTTCTTTATGAAGCATTTCTTTACTTTAGAGACATTTGATGAAAATGCTTCTATTCCAGTCATTCAGTATGGCATCTCTGCTTATCACTTGACTGATTTTGTCTGAGACCAGTATTTTACCAGATATTTCAACCTTTAAGTAATTATTCCAGATGCGTATGGAAAATATGTTTTTAAATTCTGTCTTTTTGAAGTAGAGATATTTAAAGAACAAAATGTCAAGATTCCGGACAGAAGAGTGGGAAAAAAATTCAATCCTTAGGAGTAAATTTCTAGCATTGTTGTATATTATACCAGTTTTCCAGATGAAAGAGAGCTATTTGGTTTTTTTGTATATTTTAGTTTTATATAAGGTGGCAAGCTGGCAGAAATGACAGCATGCTAGGTGAAATGCTTGGCAATATTTTGTCTGTCTCTACGTTCTGAGTTCAAATCCCAGCAAGGTTGACTTTGCATTTCATCCTTTCGGGGTCGATAAATTAAATACCAGTTGCGTACTGGGGTTGATCTAATCGACTGGCTCCTTCCTTATAAATTTAGGGCCTTATGCCTAGAGCAGAAAAGAAAATTGTAGTTTTATATAAAAGAACAACAATACTATCACTCTCCAAAATATATTAGTCAATATTCAAGGAAGGTGTTTCTTTATCGTGATTTTGATTAGATACTTTTTCCATCAGCTACCCTTTCTAGAAAGAAAAAATTCTGTCCTTGAAGGAACAAGTATTTAGATTAGATTTTCTTCTTAAACCTAACTTGAAATATGTAGCCAATGAAAATCAGGCCAAGATATTATTCTGGCAAGCTAATAAATGGGGCTCACTCATGTTGTCTTTAATCTGCAAGAAATAGCAGCCAAATCTTCTTCAAATTATACTCTATCATTAAAAAAAAAAGAAATATCACACTTGACAATATATTCCAAAAATGGTGGATGGTCATGTCTAGAAAACCTTTGATCACAGGTTAAATTGATTATGGTTAACTTGGGGTTAAATAACAACAACAACAATAAAATTTTACAGTATTTTGCAGTTTAATTCCTAAACTTCACCAAAATTATGTTGCATAAACAGTAAATTTGTGTTACTCTTTTCCCGATTAAATGTCTATTGAATTAAGCTACCTATAGTTTTTTTATTAATTTTTTTTTTAATAATTAGTAGTTTGGAAGGATTTAATAAAATGAGTAGCCATTTTATAATTAAGGTACTATTTTGAATAGAATTTTTTAAATGTTGTTCATTCAAACTCTTTAAAATTGGAAGCTTTTATATCAAAGAAGAGGCACCTTTAGGCAAGTTGGTAAGAAAAGGTTTAAATAAATGTAAAGTAAAAGTTTGATTATGTACATCAAAATCTACCCCACTGTGTACCAAAGTTTTCATTTTTTTAAATTGACTTTTAAGTTTGCAGTGAAGGCAAGCATAAGAGTAATGAAAAATTAAATTGTGTATATGTATTCATGATTGAAAATATTTAGTGTAATTAGTGGCAGCTTAACTGTAGAAATGATATTGGTTTTAAATTCCTTTGAGACAGAGGGTTTTAAAATATACAGAGCAAAACTGACATTCTTATGAAAAAAGCATCTGATTACATGTTGCATTTGACATTTCTAAAATGAAATGAACAATATTCTGTCAGAAATGAAAGAGACAGATAACAGTTAATTTTTTGGAGTATGAGACCATGCACTAGTATTTAAAAAGTTTTGTTACGGAATATCAACTCTTGAGATAAAGTTAAGCTTTTCTTAGTTTTAGCTTTTCTCAAACTTCACCAGTAAGAATGAAAAGTTTGCAAAAGAGCAAAGCCCAGCTAAATGTAGTACAGTTAATAAAGGGTAAATGGTGTGTATTTTACTGCATCATTAAACCAAATTTAAATTTCCCCATGCATGATTGTGTGGTAAACAAGTTTATTTTACAACCATATGGTTTTAAGTTCCATTCTACTGTATCTTGAGCCAGTATCTTCTGACATAATCCCAATGATCACTATTTTGCAAGTATAATTTGATAGACAGAAACACTATTTGACATTTATCATAAACTGAATTACATACACTTTGTTGTAAGAAAGATGTAGTGAACCAATGATTGGCCCATTGGACACTATTGTAAAATTCCACTAACGATGCTTTTGTTTACACATTGTGACATAAAATAAATAAACCAAAGAAATAATAAATCGGCAACTATTTTCTATGTTTAGCTCAGTTACTTTTAGGGGATTGCATTTTAACAACCCATTCTGTCAGTGTCATTTTGTTTTAAATTCTTACATTCTACAAATCAATAAGTCTTAGAGTAATGCTATTTACAGTACTGGTTTTCTATTTACTTTTCTTTTCTGACATGACAGCAAGCTGGTACACAGCATCCTATCACTTTAGTTATCTCTGTACTTTAGGAATTTTTCTTTTGATAGAACCTAGATTCTTCAGGCTGTCTCAAAAATTAACTGATGTCATTAACTCTCACTTCTGCAGATCCTTTCAGATATTAAATTTCACCAACTACTTATTCAGAACTCTTTCTTATCTCTGTCTAGTAGTTTCTTACCAAAGGATTGCGGATCCTGTGGATTTACAAAAGCAGAAGTAAGATATGTAAACTGCTCTTTATCTTTTACTTGTTGTAGTCATTAGAGTGTGGCCATGCTGGGGCATCACCTTGATGGGTTTAGTTGAACAAACTGACTTCCATACGTATTTTCTTAAAGTCTGGTGCTTATTTTATCAGTCTCTTTTGTTGAACTGCTAATTTAGGGAATATAAACAAACCAACACCAGTTGTCAAGTGGCATGGGGGACAAACCAAACATAAAGACATATAGATACACCCCACCACACACACACACACATATATGTATATATTCAATATTATCTGAGTAATAATCTCATAACATGCATTTAAAAGCTCCTATACTATTATGGGCTACCATATGCCATCATATAGCAAGGTTATTTCCTAATCTGGGTAAACATGTGGAACTCTTTTAGTGTATAGAATTGATATAAAAATTTATAGAAGATAGAAGAAAACAGGATTTAATTACAAATTACAACATTTGTTTCTATGCTGTTGCCTTAATAGAAATCTACCAATGAAATATTGGCACCCAGTTGTTGCCAAATCATATTTATTTATTTGATTATTCATAAAATAATCTTATATAATGGTATGAGAATGAAAACTCAGCAACTTAAAGCTTGTGCAAAACAAATGTAACTAAAACCTGTTGTTTCATTTGGCTATATCAACCTCATACATTTATATGTGTATATGTATATGTATGTGTATATGTATATAATAATAATAATAATAATAATAATAATAATAATAATAATAATATGAGGAAATATTATTCCAAACTTACAGGGAAAAATTCAATTTAGAAATACTAAATCAAATTTCACAAAATATAAGATATATATATATATTAGAAAAAAATCACCTTTTATCAATTCAATAATGAAAAAATTAAATTATAACATTTAGAAAAATTACATCTAATAGAAAGATTAAATATAAGATAAAACATATACCAATGATTAAGTAATGTGCAAAATAATAAATAAAACGTAACCAAATATATACATTTTATTTATTATTTTGCTCATTACTTAATCACTGGTTTTTGTTTTATCTTATATTTAATCTTTCTATAAGAAGTAATTTTTCTAAATATTATAATTTAATTTTTTCATTATTGAATTGATTAAAGGTGGTTTTTTCTAATATATATATACATATATATATATATATATATATATATATATATATATATATATATATATATATTTATATATAAATCCACTCACAAGGCTTCAGTCAATCTGGGCTGTAGCAGAAGACACTTGTCCAAGGTGCCATGCAGTGGATGTCAACCTGGAATTACGTATTTGGGAAGCTAACTTCTTACTACATAGTCACTATGTCCAACATCTTAAAAAAACAGCAGTAAGAACATATAATTATTTAGTTACATATAACTCTGAGCTGTGAGATGAAATTGGGGAAACTGCATTTGCTAGTTATAGATCCTTGAAGATTTTGGGTGTTCTGTGGGAAATAAAAGGGATAAGTCAAAAGAAAAAAATTATAATTTTACAATTTTATCAGCTAATTTTAATTTGTCATTTCATTTAACATGGAAAACTGATTTAAGTTTATTCTTTTATTTTGTTCAAAAGGAAGTCTAATAGGTATTGTTATGCAAAAGTTAGCCAATTTTTATGTCAGTTTCTGATATTGACTCCATTATATTCTGTTTCTATTTGAGTTGCTCTCTTTGTAAACATGAATTATTTAGTTGAACCAAAAGCAGTGAGTTGACAGAACCATTATCATGATCAGGACGAAAGGTATAGTGATATTTCATCCATCTTTACAATATGAGTTCAAGTTCCACTGAAGTCACCTTTGCCTTCCATCCTTTGAGGTTTGATGAAATACATACCAGCCGTACACTGAGATCGATGCAATCAACTAGCCTCCTTTCTCCAAAATTTTGGGCCATGTGTCTATAGCAGTGAAGAATATTTAGTTGAGCTGATGAGATAGCATTTTACATATTGTTTCAGCTTGTGAGAAATATCAATGAAATCTCTCAAATCACAACCTTTATTTGCCTAACAAGTCCTTGGGTTACTGGCACAGAAAACATGACAGCCTGGTCAGGACTGGAATATTTCCTCTGAGTTGACCTTTGGCTAAACAAAATCACGTATTTTGTTTTAAGCTTCTAAAAATAACAATCTTGGTAAGAATTGCCTCTCACATGTATCACAACTTCATGCTGTGTTGTGCCAGATATTTATCAGAAACATTATTATATCAAATAACCCCTTTAAATTCTAACTAACACAATCACTAGAATTCAATAAAAGGAATCTTAAGTGTCACTCTTGTAATCTCATCTTCAGTGTATAATGAACAAGTGATAAATTACTGACAGCTCACTTGTTGATTAATATTACCATGGAATCAAAAGATTTTAAGGGTTTTTGTATCAACAAGTGTGAGTCATAAATTTATATGATTTGATTATTCAAGCAATGATCTTAATGACAAAATCCCTGCTTACAATGTGTAAAAGAGCTGTGACAATGTAAAAATTTAAATCATCATGCAGTTTGGTGTTGTGCCAGAGAGAAGCACCACTGATACTATATTTCTGGTATGGCAGCTGCAGGAGGAATACATAGCCAAAGGTAAACCTCTGTACTTAGTCGTTGTTGTCTTGTTGAAAGCTTTTGACAGGGACCCCTGTTCCCTTATATGGTGGTCAATACAAAAACTAGGGATAGACAAATAGTTGGTGAGAGCAAGTGAACCATCATCCATGCAAACACACTTCTCTTCCACAATATCACATTTTTCCCAAGTACAGTGTCTTGCAAACTGAAACACTTCGAGCCACTGGTCCTCACATTGCAGAACATTGGCAAACTTCTTTTCTGCTTCCTCCCTGGTTATGTAAACCTGCTTTCTAGCTTCCCTTCTAGCTGACTAATATAGCTCCTTGCTACTGCCACCCTTCCAGTTCTCCCAAGCCTGTTTCTTATCTCTAATGGCCTGGCTGGGACTTTGCACCAACCACAAATTTGGCCTGGGGCTCTCTGAAAGTACTAAAGGGTTAAGTATCATATCTATAAATTTCCCTGTGCCTTTTCTTATTACCCCAAGTGCCTCAATGATAACAGTATCGTAGTGGTTTCCATTTTCCTCATTTTGACAATCTGCATCCCTGAGTTTTGTACTTACGCAGTTCATCAAGATTTTTGACAGCAATATTGTTGTTCATGAGGATAGCCACATCAATTAGGGGATAAATTTTATTCATATGGCTTTATTACTGTTATATCTGAGTGATTCGTCTTCTTGGTTCTGTTGGTATGAATTGCAGAATCCCAGAGAATGGTCTCAGCAACTTCCTGGGGAAGGTATCATTCTAGGTCTTAGTAGCTTTTTTCCACAATGTTTGCAGATTTTCTAATGAGAATATTGCTTTATTTGTTTATTGCTTTTTATACTTATTAGTAGCCATTAAAGAACATCTAAAGACAAGGTGGTCAATCAGTTATCATCATCATCATCATCCTTATTATAATTATTATTATTATTATCATTATTATTATTATTATTATTATCATTATTATTATTAAGTCAGTGAGTTGGCTGAATCATTAACACACTGGAAGAAATGCTTACCAGTATTTTGTCTGTCACTATGTCCTGAGTTCAAATTCCACTATGGTTGACTTTGCCTTTCATCCTTTCAGGGTTGATAAATTAAGTACCAGTCAATTACTGGGGTCAATGTAATCAAATATCCCCCTTTCAACAAATTTTAGGTTTTGTGCCTATAGTAGAAAGGATTATTAATATTATTGAGTGAAAGAGCAGTGCATGCCATCAAAGTGATACTGGGATAGAAATATACAAAGCCCAATATACCATCATGACTACCCATCTGCTAAGGGTACACCAGGCACATGCATCACAACCATATGTGTGTGATATGGTGATGCCAAATCAAGATAAATAGGACATGACCTTGCAGGTGGGGCTCAGAATTTTCTTCAGGTCAAGTGGCCATCCCACTCAAATGGTCCCTGAATAAGGTTTGTTTAAAGATGATGAACAAAACACCCATTTTTCCAGAGGTGAATAATTTAAACCCCAAGGAGTTCCTCTCAACACATCACTATGGTATTCTCCCACTACTTCTGCTCACAATTAGATATGCACGTTCCATCAACCACCAAGGGGCTGCTCAACTGGTTAAGGTCAAGTGACTGACAAGCAGATCTGTGGTATTAAGCAGAATATTTGCTGCAACCTATCTTTTATACTAAGAGAAAACATATAGATGATAGCACTTTCAATCAGTTAAGATCAGAAGCTATAAGAGCCACTGCCTGGTACTGCATCAGGGCATTTATCATCATTATTATTATTATTATTGCTGTTGTTATTGTTCGAAAGCTGCTACATTAATTAGCATATTATCCTGGGGTTTGGCAAAGAAAAGTCTTTCCAAATCTCAAGCTCTCTCTTGAGTTTCTTGCAAAATATAGGATGATACTTTTCTGCAGGTCAACAATACCTTTCTCAGTTCCAGTTTGTCTTTTAGTGTCTTAGGTAGCAGTTTGGAGTTTTGACTGAATGCACCAATTACAACTGGAACAACTTCCACTTTTGTCTTCCACAATCTCTTCATTTCCTTGGATAGATCCTGATATTTCCCAATTTTCTTGGTATCCACTCTGCTATCATACTGTTTCAGCAGTATAGCCAATCCTTTTAGAGAAATCCTGTAAATATCATTCACCATTACAATTTCTGGATCTGGCTCACATACTATTTCTTCATCACTTTGAAGCCATAAATTGGGCTAACATACCAATACACTCTTTCACTTTAACAATCATATCTGAGTTTATATATTTTTGTACTTGTCTGCTGCAATTTCTTAAGATGGTTAATAGAAATAATTACATCTTTTTTTCCAAACATCCTGCATTTGCTTTCTGCTTGAGTTTTGCCAATTTTTGTCTTCATCAAGTTCATTCAAAGGGTTTGTTTCTGAACAACTATAATCAATGATTTGGTTTCTCATTTCAGATTTTCATCTCTCAGTCACAACTAGTGTTCTTTATTTCAAACATCCTCAGTTTATTACATGAACTGACCATACAATTCTCTTTCCAGCTATTTGTCCTGTCTTCCTTCTTCTGTTCTTGAACATTTTGGATATACATGGCTACAGACAGTACTCTTACTTCACCACATACAAAATAATTTTTCAATCCCAATATTGCAATACTAATGGTATGTTCTATTTTTAACAAACCTCTGCCTCCTTTTCTTCTTGGTATGTAGACTGTGTTGATAGTCTTTTTAAGATATTGTACTGTGAGCAGCTTAGTTCTTCTGTTCAAAACCTGTAACTTTGTCTTTGTCTACTTTAGAAAAGAAACAAAATATCTCAACATTGGCTTGGCCAACATATTGATTGCATTGATAACATTCCTTTCATTAAACTTTGTTTCAGGTATTTTCCTAATCCTTCTGTTATACTTTTTGGAAACTTTCTCATTTCTTTTTCCTTCAACTTATCATCTTGCAATACCCCTAGGTGCTCGTATCCTTCATTATCTCACAGCAATCTAGTAATATCATCTTGTGATATCTTTATACGATCAAATTTAGTCTTTTATTCTATCTTCCTAATTTAAATGGCACCCTTATTCACTCTAAAATCTGAATACCAATATCCTTGCTAAACACTCTTACTGTTTGGAGAAGAGAGTTCAGGTTTTTCATAACTGGTGTATAGTTTGTGGTCATTCACAAATGACATGATTTATTCTCACTCTGCTATAAGAAAACCAGTTTGAATTTTCTCAGTGTTCTTCTCAAAAGAAGTAACATGATCCCACAAAGTAACAGACAGTGCAAGTCTCTCTGAAACATCCTCCCACATATTCTTACCCTTCCTTATGATTCAAGTCAGCATTTTAGTTCAACTTTCCATGATCTCATTGCCTTTTCTAAAATCTATTTTCATCTACTCATTGACCCTGAGTGTCTCTAGGAACTCCAAAAGGTAACCGTATGATGCATTATTGCATGCTTTCTTGTAATTTATTCAATCCAGTTAATTTCTTTCTTATTTGCATTTCACTTAGTATCATACTAATGATTTGCAGTTCCCTCTAACTTCTTTCTGCATCCTTATTCCATTTTCTGGTAATAGAGTTTTCTTGCAATTCATCTATTATGAGGCCAGTTTGTAATTTCCAGAGTAACAGTAAGCATGTAATAGGCCTATAATTATTGACAATTCTTCATAGGAATAATAAATATAAAAGTATTATTCTGTGAAAAAAATTTAGGCTTGGGACATAATACATGATTCTGATTGCAGCGTAGTAAATATTTTGCTTAGCATTTCCCATAGACTGAATTTCTTCTCAAACATTTACATATTTGTCATGTTTATACTCGAGTGACACATTCCATATAGTTAATACATTTTAGCTGCAGAAGCCATAGCTGCTATTAAAGGATTAGACCCTAATTTTCTTTCTGCAATAGAAAAGCATACATAAAGATGATGATGATGAATATAAAAGAGCAGTCAGCACAAGTAATAACGGCAGAATTGAAGTATGAACCTTTTAACAACAGCAATCTTTACTTAGCTTAAGTGATTCCCATTTGTTAGCACAAAGTAAAGAAACCACAGAATAGTAGAATATTTTCAACATCATTCACTGGTTATCTGCTGAATGGGATCAAGTGAAAACCTCAATGGAAACACCTTTGATTCTGAATCGAATGCTCTGTCAAATTCCAGTGAAAGCCCAATTCATGGCAGAATTTAGGTCACACAATTCCAGTACAAAAAATCTTTAGAATTATTTCACTTGGTGTACTTCCTATTTCTGTTTGAATACTCAGAATAATATATCCCATCATAAATATTTCTAAAGGTTTTTAACATATGCAAATATACACCCTGTAGTAAAATGGAATTTATAGAAATCTTTCATTTCAAGATTCCAATATATTAAGTTATACAACATTAAGAAGAAAATCCAAACTAAAAATATAACAAAGACATCACCCCGTTCTTAACTCCATGTAATCTATGGATTTTACCGGCAAAGACTTTCTCTGGCATACATCAATGTCACATTCATTCCATTTTAAATACATCTTGTGTTGGCAAGGAATAATGTATGATTGATTCATGAGAAAGAATGTATGCACATACAAAGATACAATGTTCTATAAGCTTGCATGCATATAAGAAATTAAACCAATAGAATCGTTTTCAGTCTAATTGATTGTTTTTCTTTCAAACATTATGCTAACACTAGAATGATGAAAATAGATTATTACAAAACTGATAAAAATTAGGAAATTAAAACTATTAACTTCAAACAACACCTCACCTATTATATTTCTGACTATCAACTAAATTCACAAGATGTAGATATGTATAACTGTAGACAAAATTAAAAGCTAGAGATATTTCGTGTTCAGCTTATTAAAAATTAAATCTATCACGGTTCTGTAGTTGTACATGTTAGAATGTGACTTAGTCTAATATAGCAGTATTAAACTGTAAAAAATGCATCATGTTAGTTGAAATAGACATCGAAATACATATACCATAATATTTACTGTTCACATTTATTGTAATATAGTTAAAAATCATTTACCCAAAATGCTTTGGACTGGAAAAAGACAAATTAGCTGAGTTGTTACTGCATCAGACGAAATGTTTTGTGCCATTTATTCTGGTTCCCTGCATAATGAGTTCAAATTCAACTTTAGATTTGTCTTTCATCCTTCCAGGGTTTATAAGGAACCAGTCAGTCCAGGGGTTAATTGGAGTGGAGGAAGAATTTAAGAATTTGGCCAGATGCATTGCAGTGTTTGGTTTGTTTCCTCGCATTTCAAGTTCAAATCCTGCAGTAACCTACTTTACCACTACCACATTGTCTTTGAGTACCTTTAGCAATGTCGTCCACTCTGTTGCAAGCATTTAGTTAAGATTTCCAATTTGAGAAATCTCCCACCTTTCCACTTGTCTGAAGAGGGTCGTGTGACGACGTCTTTTTTTCTAACTAAAAAATTGTTTTGAATTTCAATTGTTTTCAGTTCCAGGATGATGGTATAAAATTTTGGAATAATTGTATACATGTGTCTATAAAGTGAGACAGCTTGGGGATAGAACCCATGCCTAAAACTGTTATCTATTCATATTCTATAAAACAGATTATATTTTCACTGTGAATGTTGTTTTATATAAAATTGATGCTAGTTCACTTTTGCACTTGTACAAATTCCCCTTTGGTTGCAAGACAGATCTACCTATTACATTTATGCACAGTGCAAATGACATAAGTGACATTACTCCCAGCAGTTGATGGCTTGATGCACAGCTAGTGATAGTAGGACATTTCCAAGGAATCTTCTGAACACTTTCTGAAATTCTATATTTCTAGTGCTTCTTTCCCTTAAAAATAAATTTGGGTTTTTGGCCTTCTCAGAATTTCAGATAAAGTATTACACTGAAAAACATTTTTGAAAAAGTCTTAGTTGTTTTGTTTTTTACTACTTAATTTTGGTGCTGGGATCAGAAATGCCCTCAGAAATTTTCTTTCACATCAAGTGTTTTGTTGAACAGGAATTAATTTTTTACCAAAATATATCTATTTTGCCTTAAATACAATACTGAAATAAGAAAGTAACGCAAACCAAACAGTACTCTTTATTGTTTAACAAATATGTTGCACAAAATGTTTAATTACACATCTTAAGACAGTTGTTTCTGCCAAAATAGAGCTTCAGCTACTCAGGAATCAAACTTTCTTTCTCCTTGCTGCTTTACAAGCATAACTTGCATCAGGACAATTTCTTTCCAGAGACAAGCAGTAATCAGCCATCATGGTTGTGTTTCGCCTACCTTGGTAACTAGTCTCCATGGTTGTGATGGAATTTGTCTCCTTTCTCATCACTTATTGCACTATGATCTTCAGGGAAGTAGTTCAGATCAATGTGCAGGAAATGCATTTTTACACTCATGTTGCAGCCCAGTGCTCAAAAACTGGTTTCCATGGTCTGCACAAGTTATTCATAATTTGGTGATTCCTGTTTCCCAGAAAATCAGTTGTAATTGCAACAGAAGCATCCCATGCTTCTTTTCCAACACCAGATACAATATCCTAAAATTGCTCATCCTGCAATAGTCACCTAATCTGTGACCCACCAAATAGACCAATCTTAATTTTCTCACAAGACAAAGCTAGAAGCTTTCTAATTAAGTATTTAAAATAGTCACTGTCTCAGTGTTTCAACACATGTTTTACACAGTGGGGTGCCCAGGCTTTGTTTCGATCCCCTAGTTTCATGCCAAAGTAAGTAAACTAAGCCCTCATCACAAAATCTGTGATTTTGTTTTGCTGCCTAGGTAAAATGTAACATCCCTTCTCTTCCTCACATTTCCATTTCATGTACCATGATTACCTCCCACTCCCAATCTTGTCCTCTTGCCTGGTCCCACTGTATCATTGGTTTCTGCTTGCCCCTGGCCTGTGTGTTCTACCCACATGCCTTGTCTCACTCTATTATTGCCATCTGCTAGCCCCCAACATGGGTGTTCCACCCATACATAACAAGAAAACTTTTCCCTTACCCTACCCCAACAAACCAGTTTGCATCTCTTCTCTTCCTCGCATTTCCTCTTTCATTCACTATGCCTAATTCTCACTCCTTGCCTAGCTCTCACTCCCCAATCATGTCCTTATACTTCTGTTCCTTTGTATCATTGCTCTCCAGTAGCCCCTCCAACTCCATATATACTCAGGTCTTTTGCTACTTATTCGCACTCTTTGATCACACTCCATTCATAATATCCTGCCATTTATATTATGGCATTTGAACCTCAAGGGCATGCCCTGACACTTGCCACTATCTCTGTCTCTCTATTCCATTACTCAAAAATCCATTTATAATTTGATCCCTGTTCCTTGTGAGCATGCCTGGCATTTTGCCATCATCTCCACCCTGTTGTCTTCCACTCTCTCTCCTTCTCTTTCACTTCTCTCAGGCTGGGCAACCATGTACTTTCTTTGTGGTAGCACACTTTTATCTGTCTTCATTCCTGATCTTTCTCTCTCCAGCTGGGTAACCTTGTACTTCCTCATCAGCAAGACACCTATATGTGTCTCAATATAACCTTTTCATCATCACCTCCTCCAATGCTTCCTCCCCTCTTAAAAGTTTTTGTCTTGCAAGTACTTGGTGACCCTGTCATTGCAGATGCCATTTAAAAGGACCCAATTCACACTGTAAAGTGACTGATGTTCAGAAGGGCATCCAGCTGTAAAGGTCTTGCCAAAACTTATCTCACATGTGTTTGTGCCACATAAAAAGCGCTAAGTCCACTCTGTTGAGTGGTTGGTGTTAGGAAGGGCAACAGCTGTAAAGATCCTGCCAAACAGTCACAAAAGTCTGGTGGCGGCTTCAGCCTGGCCAGCTCTTGTGGTACCATCCCACCTGTGCTAGCATGGAGAACGGATGTTAAATGATGATGATGATGATGGAGTAGTACGTACATGTTTTTAAACAACTCTCATGCCCCTTCAGTGATGTAATTATTTATAAAGATTAGTACTTCCTAAACATACTGGGGTACTGAAAGTTGTAAGCTAGGTACACTGTAAAAATAATAACATTGTATTAAAAAAAACATGAAAAGTAGAAATTGAAACTCTAAATATTATGCTTTTGCAATTTTAATTCAGTTACTAAATCTCTTACGTGCCACTGGTATCACAGCTACAAATTTCATTGATGTTGATCGATTTTGATTTTGATTTTGATTTTGATTTTGATTTTCACTTGCCTCAACAGGTCTTCGCAAGTAGAGTTTTGTGTCCCAAGAAGGAAAGGTATGCATAAGTGAACTGGCTACATCCCAGGTAGAGGCCACGGGTTATGGTCTCACTTGTCCTGCCGGGTCTTCTCACGCACAGCATACTTCCAAAGGTCTCGGTCTCTAGTCATTTCCTCGGTGAGACCTAAAGTTCGAAGGTCGTGCTTCACCACCTCGTCCCAGGTTTTCCTGGGTCTACCTCTTCCACAGGTTCCCTCAACCGCTAGGGTGTGGGACTTTTTCACACAACTATCTTCATCCATTCTCGCCACATGGCCATACCAGCGCAAACGTCTCTCTTGCACACCACATCTGATGCTTCTTAGGTCCAACTTTTCTCTCAAGGTACTTACACTTTGTCGAGTATTAACACTGACATTACACATTTATCAGAGCATACTGGCTTCATTTCTTGCGAGCTTACACATATCCTCAGCAGTCACGGCCCATGTTTCACTGCCATGTAGCATGGCTGTTCGTACACATGCATCATACAGTATGCCTTTTACTCTGAACGAGAGGCCTTTTGTCACCAGCAGAGGTAAGAGCTCTCTGAACTTTTCCCAAGCTATTCTTACTCTAGCAGTTACACTTTCAGCACACCCGCCCCCACTACTGACTTGGTCACCTAGGTATCGGAAGGTATCAACTATTTCTAGTTTTTCTCCCTGGAATTTGGCAGAAGTTGGTCTCTGCGCATTTTCAGTGTTTACTGATCCTGAGCATCTGCCACATACAAAAACTATCTTCCTGTTTAGCCTTCCTTTGACATTGCTGCACCTCTTATGTGTCCATTGCTTACATTTGGTGCATCTTATAGAGTTTCTACCAATGCCTTTTCCACAGATTGAGCACGGCCATCTATGAAGGCGTTTGTGATTTGTCTACCTTCTTACTTATTAGGACTTTGGTTTTAGCTAGGTTGATTCTAAGGCCCTTCGATTCTAGACCTTGCTTCCACACCTGAAACTTCTCCTCCAGTTCTGATAGTGACTCTGCAATTAGAGCAAGGTCATCAGCATAGAGGAACTCCCAGGGGCAACCTGTCTTGAATTCCTCCGTTTGCCTGGAGGACTATGATAAATAGGAGGGGACTGAGGACTGAACCTTGGTGGACCCCTATCTCTACTCGGAATTCTTCACTGTACTCGTTGCCAACCCTCACCTTACTAGCAGCGTCCCTGTACATGGCTCGAACAACTCTCACTAACCATTCATCTATCCCTAGTTTCCTCATTGACCACCAGATAAGGGATTGGCGGACCCTGTCGAAGACTTTCTCCATGTCAATGAAAGCCAGGTACAGGGGCTTATCTTTGGCTAGGTATTTCTCCTGCAGCTGTCTTACCAGGAATATAGCATCAGTGGTACTTTTCCCTGACACAAACCCAAACTGCATCTCATTTAAACTAGCTCTCTCTCTAATTAGTTGAGCTATGACCCTCTCTGTAACCTTCATTACCTAATCCAACAGCTTGATACCTCTGTAATTATTTGTATCTAGGGCGTCACCTTTACCTTTGTAGCAGTTGACTATTATGCTGCTACACCAGTCATTGGGTATAACTCCTTCGTGTATCACCTGGTTAACTATACGGGTGACTAGGTTATAGCCAACACTACCAGATATTTTGAGCATCTCTGCAGTAATTCCTGATGGGCCTGGGGCTTTCCTTGTCTTCATGCTTCTAATTGCCTTAACTACCAAGGAACTGTCAACTCGGATAGCTGGTCCCTCTGTTGGGTTGACATTAAAGAAATAGATTCACTGTAATTTTGTTTATATTATGTTGGTTTCTAATTTTGGCACAAACCAGTAATTTTGGGGAAGGGGTTAAGTCAATTACATTGACCCTAGGGCTCAACTGGCACTCATTTTATTGACCCTGAAAGGATGAAAAACAAAGTTAACCCTGGTGGAATCTGAATTCAGAACTTTAAAATAGATGAAATGCTGCTAAGCATTTCTACTAACAATTTTGCCAGCTTGCCACCTTTGACTTTATCATTATCATCGTCGTCACCGTCGTTGCTTAACATCCACTTTCCATGCTGGCATGGGTTAGACGGTTTGACTGAGTGCTGGCAAACCAGAAGGCTGCACCAGGCTCCAATCCAATCTGGCAGAGTTTCTACAGCTGGAGGCCCTTGCTAATGCCAACCATTCTGAGTGTATAATAGGTGCTTTTTACGTACCACCAGCATGAGGGCCAATCAGGCGGCACTGGCATTGACAACATTTGAATGGTGCTTTTTACATGCCACTGGCATGGGAGCCAGTTAAGTAGCACTGGCACTGACCATGCTCGAATGGTGCTTTTTACATGCTACTAACACGCATGCCAATCAAGCAGTTACGTCATCGGCCATGACAACAACTTCACTTGCCTCAACAGGTCTTTGCAAGTGAAGTTTATTGCCCAGTGATTGAAGGGTACTCTTAAATGGGCTTGCCAGGTCTTCTTAAGCACAGCACATTTCTAAAGGTCTTGGTCACTTGTCATCACTGCCATGTAGCATGGCTGTTTGCACACATGCGCCATACAGTCTACCTTTTACCCTGAGTGAGAGGCACTTTGCCACCAGCAGAGGTAAGAGCTCTCTGAACTTTGCTCAGGTTATTCTTATGCTAGCATCTATGCTATCAGAACACCCACCCCAGCTACTGACTTGGTCACCTAGGTATCGGAAGCTATCAACTATTTGTAGTTTTTCCCCATGCAATGTGACAGAAGCTACTTTCTGCACATTTTCAGTGTTTATTGCCCCTGAGCATTTTCCACACACAAAATCTATATTCCCAGTTAGCCTTCCTCTGACATTGCTGCACCTCTTATGTGTCTATGTCTTTTCTAGAGATCGAGCAGAGCCATCTACCTAAAGAGATTTGTGGTTTGTCTGCCTTCCTACTTATTAAAACTTTGTTTTTTTGTTAGATTGACTAGTTTATATTGTTTATATTTCTAGGGTAAAACTTTAAAGTACTATTTTAAAGTCAGGAAATGTGTCAAGGCCAACAAGAGGAGGTGCTTCCTAGGGCTAAATAGCAGTAGTATTCTTCCTTTTCATGGGACTGTCACATTAAGTTGACAACATACCACCACTTTATCATGTTACTACTGTATAAATCTCACTGAGAGATTAAGAAATGTATCATTTCATTTTCTAATTAGTCTAAACTACACCACAGAGAAAAGAGTCTGATAATTGTTAATCTAGGTTATTTATCCTTTGTCTTTTATCTTGTACTGTAGCCATGCACTTCAAGGGTTCAGATGAGCAAATTACCCCAGTACTTTTTTTTTTAAAGTCTGGTGTTTATTCTATCAGTTTCTTTTTACTGAACTGCTAAGTTATAGAAAATGTAAACAAACCAACAGCAGTTATCAAGTGGTAGTGGGGGGATCAAACACAAAGATACACATGCATATGCATGTGCGTATGCACACACACAATGAGCTTCTTTCAGTTTCTATCTATTGCTCAGGGCTATAGTAGAAGACACTTGCCAAAATGCCATACAATGGGAATGAACCAAAAACCATGTGGTGGGGAAGAAAACTTCTTACCACACTGCCACACCAGTGCCTAAAATAAATTAATACAAACAAACACACATACACACACATACACACATGTATATATATATAGAGAAAGAAGTATAGTAAAAAAGATATTGAACAGTATGATGAAGATAGGAGCTAACTCGGGAATATACTGTTTGAGGTAATGAGATAATGGAAGGGACATTTTCATGACCAGCGTTCATGTTGGATTGAAGCAACTACAGGCACTTGCCCATTTTCAATGAATGTGTGCGGTGGTGGTGGTGGGCCTGATGAAGTGGAGAGGAAATTTGGGGAGGAGATTTTACCAGAGTATATCTACTATGAAGTTGGACCCATTGGCAAAGTGGAGAAAATAGGTTTTTACAAAGTTTGTGGAGATTCTTTTTGCAAAGAACCAAATGGATTAAGTGCATTTTGGGAGACAGGAGTGCTTGTAGGATGTGTGATGCATGAAGGAAATCTATACAGTTTGGATGTTGGTCTTGGAGGACTTATGATGATGTCTAAGAGCTTTCTCGTTGGTAGAGGTGAGGGATTTCCTTCAAGTGTTGTTGGCTATTTACAGTTGCTAAACTAAACTGCTGCAGTATAGCTAAGAATGAACCATAAGAGGGATTAAAGTTTGAGAGATTTTGTTTGGTGGAATGTAGAAGGACATGTTGAAGAGGACGGTTTTAGTTACTTGCCTAGTTGTTTCTGTAATAAAGCACATTTGATGCCACAAATAGTCAGCATAGAATCAACAGGGCTCAAAGCAGCGATTTATGAGGTTTGGGAATGGAGAAAGCAGTGTGTTGAAATAAATGCAGTGAGTGATAGTAATAAGGTTTGTTTAATACTAAAGAAGTAGAGGAAAAAATATCTGATGCATTTAGTTTTATTTTTTGGCATGTAGGAAAGTGTATAGCACGTTGGGACACAGTACTCTTACATTGCTGAGAAGTAAAGGTTTTCCATGTAAGGGACAATGTGAGCAGACTATGTCACAGAGATATTTTATGAAGTATTTTGATATGATTTCTAGCATAAAATCTTCAAATATACAATCTTGTAACATTTAATGAATGTATTAACTATTTTGGAATATGCTATCTTAGAATTTAGGATACTTTTTTGAAATATGCTGTGGATTATGCAAAAGAAAACCTCTTTATAACTTATATTATCAAGAAGGAAAATATATATCAAGGTTTTCAAACAGACTTGCATGTTATAAAAGTTGGCAGATTTCCCTGTCATCCACTTAACAAATTGGAAACTGGAGTTAAGCACCAGCTGTGTGAATTCATATGATTTCAGGAAAATATATTCAATTTCCTGGTTTGTATTCAATCCATTATGGAAATCTAAAAATATGTTACCATGTAAGAATATATAAGACTAAATAATTCCTTCAAATTACTGACTGAAATCAGTTGGTGAAGGGAATTTACAATTGTTTTTCTATTTCCTCTCATTCCTCTGTATTTCCGTGCCATTTAATACAAATGTGTTTGGATGTTTGTGTGTGCATGTGCATGCACATGTGTGTGTATGTGCATGCAAACACACATGCACATACACACACACACACACATACACACACACACACACACACATGCACACACATACATGTGTATATCTGCACACATATACAACTTTTTATTACAGATGCTTTATAAATTACACATTGCATACAACTACTGACTGCTTGAGGATTTGATATTTCTTAGCTGAGTATAACCTTCACATTAGTGATCTGTTGCTATATAGTATAACACTGCCTATGATATTCCAGCTTAATGGGGCACATTCACATTTCTGCTCCCTTACTTTTCAAAATGAATTGGTCAAAAGAAATGTATAATTTTTCATATACCTCAACCAGGTGAGTTTTAAATGCTGGTTACAATGGTTTTTACACGTGCTTCAGGTTAGTCCCTTTTATTTCTATCAACACCATTAAAGGGTGTTTGATTGTTGTCTATGTTTGGAGAAGTATGATAATAATATAATTCTTACTAAAAAGAAAAAAATGGGGCGGCATCTGTTCAGCATCTGCATAGATAGTTGCAATTGAGTACTGGTTCCTGACCTCATTGTAACAATTCATTTAACAAATCAAACTAACTTTAAAACTTTGGACTATATAAAGCTGATGGTTCAGCTATTTGATATAACACCAAAAGCTACACCATTGATGTAAGAAGAAAAGAACTGATAGGAATATTTGAAGAAATCATTTTAAGCAACTTTGTTGGTACCAGTCTAAAAATAGCTAATTTTCAGATTTTAGATACTACATGAACAAGAAGCTAAATAGGAGAAACACGTACTTATATGACTGATAATTTCTAACATTTCATTCTTGATAGAGAATCTCATAAGTGCTACAAGTAGAAGAGTTCCCCTACTTAATCTTTAGAAAAGGACATTTTCAACAGAAATGATTCCTATTATAATGATGCAATAACAAGAAGTGGTTTTACCTAAAATCATCTTATGTGTCCTTAGCATGCTCTTAGTACACCATATGGAATTTCTACCTACACTTTTTCTAGTTTCCAAGCATGGCCATTTCACTGAAATGGTTACTAATTTGTCAGCTTTCCTGCATCTACATATATATATACAAACACACACACACACACACACACACACACACATATACATATTTAGATATCATTTAATGATTGCTTTCTATGCTGGCATGGTTTGGATAGCACAGGACGTCCAGTTGAGTTTGATGATAAGCTCCTTGAGGCATTACTTGAAGAAAATCCTGCATTATCAGTTGAAGAATTGGCAATAAAGCTAAATTCAAACAATACAACTGCTCATCGTCATCTTCAACAACTTGGAAAGGTTCCTAAACTTGGAAAATGTGTGCCTCATGAATTGTCCGAAAGCAACTGCAAATACCGAGTTGACATCTGCTCTTCCCTCCATTCTCATGAACTTATTTCACCATTTTTGGATAGACTTGTGACTGGTGATGAAAAATAGATCTTCTATCGAAATGTTAAATGACGTAAACAGTGGCTTGGTAAAAGGAAAAAAGTTCAACAAAAACCAAGAAGGAAACTTCATGGGAGAAAGGTGGGATTGCAAAGGCGTAATTCACTTTGAATTGTTACCACCTAATGCAGCAATCAATGCTCAAGTCTACTATCAGCAATTAGAGCGTTTGAACCAAGCTTTGAAGAAAAAAAGACCCGCTTTAGTGAATCAAAAAGGAGTGATGTTTCATCAGGACAATGCGCAACCCCACACTGCAAAGATCACATCACAGATGATCGAAGAGCTTGGTTGGGAAAAAATTCCTCATCCACCTTATTCTCCTAACCTTGCATCTTCAGACTACCATTTGTTTCATAGTTTACAGAATCATTTGGGGGACATAACTTTTGCAAACCAGGAGGAGGTCGAAACTGACATTTCAGAGTTCTTCACTTTGAAACCAAAAGAGTTTTACACTGATGGGATTAAAAAACTTGTAAATAGATGGAAGGAATTCATAGATAATCAGGGAAAGTACATTGATGATTAAATTTCAATTAAATATAACATTTGATCACTTGTTTTCTTTATTCAAAATTCAGACAGAACTTATGGGATGACCTGATACTTGCCTTGTCACCAACCCTCACCTATTTTCAAGACATGTTTTCACCACAGACTGGAAATAAAGGGCTGTTTACTTAATAGAGACATTCATTTTCAACTATTACATGAGACTGTAAGTAATACACGCACTTGTTAGTGTGTGTGTATGTGTGTGCGCAAGTCTAAGCATGTGCGGATCTATATGTGTGCATGTATTTGTATGTATGCAGTTATTTATGTGTGTAAAATATACTATAATATTCTTTCAAACTAGCATTTTCATCACAAATTCCAGCTATTTTACCATCTAACTTTCTTCAGGTCCCCCTTGTAATTAGTAATGTCTCAGAATTTCAGACTGAAGCTTTTTTATATATCCATAGGGGTAGATTGTTTACATTCTCTGATATTCTCATATTAGTTATTCTCCAACATAAGATGTTTCTTGTTCATTTTGCTACTACCAGAGTAGTGCATATATATATATTTATGTGTTTGTGTGTGTGCGTGTGCATGAGAGGACCCATCAGGCCAAGTGTACCAGTGGTGGTGGCATGTAAAGAACACCATTTGAGCATTGGGCCTCACAGAGCCAAAGTGGCTGAGTTTCTTTCAGGCGTTAGGCTTCACAGAGGCAAAGTGGGTGAGTTCCTTTCAAGCTTTGGGCTTTATGGAGGCAAAGTAGCTGAGTTCCTTTCAAGTTTTGGGCTTCATGGAGGCAATAACCAAGACCATTGGCGTTATGTCATGCTTGAGAACAAGACCCATGAAGCTAAACAAAATCACAGTCATGGCAGATACTGGCATCATGCTAATTGGCACCTGTGCTGGTGACATGCAAAGCACCCATTACACTCTAAAGTGGTTGGTGTTAGGAAGGGTATCCAGCCATAGAAAATCTTGCTAAATCAGACTGGAGTCTGGTACAGCCTTCCAGCATACCAGCCTGGTCAAACCATCCAGCCCATGTCAGCATGGACAATGTATGCTAAATGATAATTATGATGATGATATCTGATCTGGCAGAGTTTCTACAGCTGGATGCCCTTCCTAACACCAACAACTCTGAGTGTGTAGTGGGTGCTTTTCATGAGGGCCAGTCAGGTGGTATTGGCAACAGCCACGCTCAAATGGTGTTTTTTTACATTCCATCTGCACAGGATCCAGTCCAGCAGCACTGGCAATGACCTTGCTCGAATGTTTTTTTCATGTGCCACCAGCACAAGTGCCAGTAAGGCAACGCTGATAACGATCACGCTCAAATGGTGCTTTTTATTCATATATACACTTATACATATATATTTGTGTATTATATATGTGTGTGTCTATGTATGTGTATATATGTGTATTTATGTGTATATATGTGTGTGTGTGTATTTATATGTATATATATATACACACACACACATATATATATATATAATCCAAAGATGAGATCCAGAGATTTTCCATATAGAAGACACTTAGTAGTGCTCAAATGATTCAGTCTTAGATTCTGATGTCTTTACAGGGGATCAGTTCCACAAGGTAAAGAAAGGCTACAAGAGGGATCACGTTGAGCAGGTATAGAAGCAATTATGCAGATAAACAAATTAGATACATTAAATATAATAAATATATTAAACATATTAAATATAATAGTTTGGGTATGAAATACAAAGTATGTATTTATGTATGCAAGTAAAATGAGAAAAAGCAAAATGTAGAGACATTCAGATGTTGAATTTTTAAGTATAAATGTATATTCATATTAATAGGTCCAACTTACTCAAAGTATATAAAAGACAAAAAAAATTAAAGGGGTGGAAGAATGGTGTTATAATTCCAACAGCTGTTTCTGTGGGCTTGGAGATCCATAATAACGTTGTTAGATGTAGTTAGTCACAATATGTGGCCATACAAATGCAAATAACATTCGCTAAGACAAGCCAGCTTCATCAGGGTAGAGAAGATCTTAATGCAGAGAAGTTCAAAGATTACCTATTCTCTTGGATTATTTACATGTTTTTTGAAAAGTTCAGCCTCAACACTCTGATGTTTTCTATTCACTCTATTCACGTTTTTATAAGGGCTTATTTTTATTCTTAATAATTTCTACATTGCTGTTCTAACCTAATTTCACTTATCTATTTATAAATGCATATTAGATTTTTATATATTTGTGTATTTATGAATTTTTTATGTTTTAATATTTTAAAGACTGATATACATTGATCTATGGCAGAATATATATTTAAATTGTTGAACCTATCTGAAGTTCTCCTTAACATTTTTTATACCTTTGTGTCTCAGGTCTTTTATCTGAGCACTTCTGGTTACTGCCTATAACAATAAACAAAGAAACATTACTATAAGTATGACTTTACTTGTTAGTATATGTGGTCTGATCAATAAATATCCGGACTGTTAGTAATGAAGCTGAAGCACAAGAGTGAAGCTGTTTTGTTCAGATTGACCTTGAACACTGCTGTTTACAGCAGTGCTTGGTAGGAAGGTGTGTAGTGTGTAATCATCACATTGACCATGACAGAGAATTTGAGCAGAGAATCTACATCAAATTTTGACAAAAGCTTGATGATATTTGCTCAGGGACCTACACAAAGTTTTCAACAAGTTTTTCTCATTCTCAACACAATCAAGGAGATATTGTGCAGCTGAAATCTGAGTGTCTTTTTGGTCAGCTGAAAGCAGTTTTAGCACAAACTTGGCAGACACCCATTTCATACCCAAATCTTCAGTGAGAATGGACTGAACTGAACTGTAACTAATCTGCACTTCATTTGATAACTCATTTGATGATTTCCCCTGACAACTGCACGCACATCTATGATGTTTTTTTCAGTTCTGCTGGTTGCAGAGTGTTCATCAATATCGACATTTTGCTGCTGTCTTGGAAATGTCTGAACCACTTGTACATTTATACACTCATGTGCAGCCCATACACTCCTCTCCATATGCTTTCTGCAACTTTGTGCAGGCCTCTGAGCAGGTATCATCATGACAGCTTTCTCCTGTCATGGTCAATGTAACAGTTGCATGCTACACACCTTCCTTCCAAGCACTGCTGTAAACAGTGGAAATGAGCTTGAATGTTAAAACTTAGTGTGCATGCATAGCAGAGTTCAAGGTTAATCTGTGTCAAGTGGCTTCACTCTGCATGCTTTAGCTTCGTTACTATAGCAACAGTTTGTATACTAATTGATCAAACCTCTTCGTGACTACTCTGATTTCTTCTTCAGATTTTACAAGCTATTTTGCTTATCTATGTATATATGTGCTGATATTCACATACAAACACACACACACACATATGATGATTACTTCATCTTGAGAGATGATAGCCATCCCATCAACACACACACCATCATGCAGCACAGTCACCCTATTGATGAGCCCTTAGATGACTTTTAAGTCCAGCTGCTCACTGGTAAGGTTTAAAACACAAATGACAGATATTATTCATGTTTCTTCTATATCTTTACTCTTGGAATCTGATTCTGAAGGAATGTTTTTGTGAACATATGTCTTTTAAGTCCTGATATTGTCTTACGACACAAGTTGTAAGAGGTGGTTGGTGTCCCGGATCATTACCTATCTGGTCATTTCAGTTTTCATGTGACTTCATATGGTTCATGTATATATATGTATTTGCCACATCAAAGTGATTGTTCCATGTTACTGCTAGTTTAACCCCAGGCAGATCTTCTGCCAGCTGAGTATCAGTGTGATACTGGACCCTTTATATACAAAATATACTGCTAACAGGGGGAGCGAACTCCTACCATCTTGTAGCAGACAACAGGATTGCAAGACTGACTTATTTTGAGCTGATTGGCTCATCCTCAGTCACAGACCCTGGCTATGTCTCTGGTGACGAGGTGCATGCAACTGATGATGGACCAAACAGCTTGAAACTGAGTCAGTCTCATGATCCTGTTGTCTGCTAGAGGTTGGGTGGTAGTTCACTCCCCCTGTTAGCAATATATATTGTATATAACGGGTGCAGCATTACACTGATAACTAGCTGGTGGAAGATCTGCCAGGGGTTAAAATAGAAGTAACATGGAACCGCCACTTTGATGTGGTGATTGATTTTACTTATCTCTCTCTCTCTCCAGATATATATATATACATATATATATAACTACATATACATATACATGCCTAATTGCATGGTAAGAAGCTTGCTTCCCAACCACATTGCTCTTCTTTTAATGCTGCCACGTGGCACCTTGGACAAGTGTCTTCAACTATAGCCGTGGACCAACCAAAGCCTTGTAAGTGAATTTGGTAGACAGAAACTGAAAGAAACCATCACACATATATATATGTGTGTGTGTGTGTGTGTGTGCATGTGTATGTAATTATTAGATAATAAAACAAATGGTTTATACCTGGAAGCTTTTGCAGTTGTCATTATGTATATGGTAAATGAAAGACGGAAGATGGAAGATACGAGAATTTTTATTAATCACAACAATAGTTTGGAGACGTCTAGCATCGGCCCCTCATGGGTGGAATACTGAACAGCTGGTTCAGGAGCATCCGACAGTGCAGATGTGTCTCTTTGGGTGATAAGAATTTTATAACTGGTTAAAATAAGTTCTACAATGTATCTTCTCATTTCATGTAAAGAAAAGCAACAAAATTAAGATATATCTTCATTTATATAGAAAATCAAAAATAAAATAACAGATGCAAAAAAAGAAACAAAATCACAAGTCTTTCCTTGCTGTATTGCAAGTTCGTTTCTTTTTGGCATCTGTTATTTAATTATTGATTTTCTATATTAATGAAGCTATATTCTTTAATTTACTGCTTTTCTTTACACGAATTAGAAGATACATTGCAAAACTGTTATTTTAACCAGGTACATTTACTTATCACCTGAAGAGACACATCTGCACTGTCAGAAGCTCCTGAACCAGCTGTTAAGCATCCCACCCATGATGGGTCAATGCTAGATGTATCCAAACAATTGTCATGATAAATAAAAAGTCTTGTGTCTTCCATCTTCCGTCTTTCACTTACCATATATATATATATATATATATATATATTATATATATATATATATATATATTTATATATACATATATATATTTCTATATATGTATGTGCGTTTGTGTCTGTGTTTTTCCCCCCACCGTCGCTTGACAACAGATGTTGGGGTGTTTACATCCCTGTAACTGAGCGATTCATCAAAAGAGACTGATAAAATAAGTACTCGGTTTACAAAGAATAAGGCCTAAGGTCAATTTCTTTGGCTAAAACCCTTTAAGGCAGTGCTCCGATATGGCCACAGTCAAATGACTGAAACCAGTAAAACAATAAATATACATACATGTGTGTGCACGCGCACATGCGTGCGTCTTTGGGTGTGTGTGTGCTTGTGTGTACATGCAGAGAAAGAGAGAAAAGGAGGAAGATTGACTGATCAAGGGACTTAACTCATGCCCACTTAATAAACACTTCTATTCATTATTCTGTTATCCCATAGGAAAATTGTGTAATGGAAATTAAGAGCTATAAACGCAACACTTTTGTGGTCGGCGACTTAATGTTCTTCGTTCCTTAATTAAAATCATCCATATGGCGTTCATCTCTATTGCAAGCTCACTGATGAGGTTATCAAAGCCCAACATATGTGATCATTCTTTCAGTCATCTTATCTTCCAGTGTTGTTCCAAATCCATTATCCTAACTTTGTTCCACAAAGATTATTGAATTCCCTTTTCCCTTCACAAATGATCAGCCATGCTGATTTTTCTGTCTCAACCTGGTTTAGTCAATTGAAAGAATCAACACATATGAAAGGCTTTGATAACCTCCTCTGAAGACCTAGTGTAAAGATGAATTCCATTTGGAATCATTAAGAAAGAAGGTACATTAAACCTACAACAATAAAAAAAGATGATAGGTTTAAAGCTCCTAATTTCCATTACTGAATTGTCCAACAAATAAGACAATGGAATAGTAAATGCAGCATTGATTAATTGTCAAATGTTGAGTGTTGTTGTTTATTTAGTGGATGTGAGTTCATTTCCTTGGTTACTCAATCCGAACATAATTCTTCAAACTGAATGTGCAAGTGGTATCAGAAGCACAATAATATATATGGTGTAGGCAATGAAAGGAAAACAATATCCTCACTATGGGTTTAAATAAAAGGCTCAGTTTGGAATTTAAAAGGATGGAGTGTGTGTGTGTGTGTATGTGTATATATGTCGTGTGTGAGTGTGTTTATATGAGTGTATGTGTAAATTAAAAAGGGTGGCTTATTAGCAATTACAACCTAAAGGCAAAGTTAAAAAGCAGTCACAAAAGTGACAGAGGGAAGTGACGAGCACTGTGTTTGCTAAAAATAAAAGTTAAAACAACTCAAATGCCACAAAAGCACTGTCTTAATGACTATCAAAGGGAGGAAAGTACCCGGCATATATAGTCGATCGCAATTTCAGATTTTGATGTCGACCATCTTAATCCACATCAGCGACTCCTAATGCCTAGGGTTAGACTCAAGTTTATTTAACTCTTATTTTTAGTAAAAGCAGTACTATTCAGTACCTTTGTCACTTTTGTGACTTCTGTTAATTTTGCCTTTTGGTTCTAATTGCTAATAAACAACTCTTTTAAAAATATTGTTTACACTTTAACTGCTTTGAAAATCAACAAATGCTTTCAACGGTTTTTCTTATAAGACTGACAGAGGTAGTTGAGTTTAACCCTATGCATCAAGAGATACTGATGAGGATTAAGATGGTCTACATCAAAATCCAAAGTCGTGATCTGATCATATGCGCTGGGGAATTACCTCCTTCTGTCAGTCATTAAGACAGTACTTTGTGGCTTTTGAGTTTTAACTCTTATTTTTAGCAAAAGTGGTGCTAGTTAGTACCTTCTGTCACTTTTGTGACCTCTCTCTCTCTCTCTCAACATATATATGTATATATATATACACACACACAAACATACTAACTCATATTTAAACATATATGCATTCATTTATAAATATATGTTCACATCCAAAATATATATGGCTATGATATACAAAGATGATAAAAATCAATTTTGAACATACAGGCACACTCATAAAATTGCTCATGCACACAAAACATAGATTCACACACATATACAAAAACACAGAAATAATCCTACATATATTTATATATATGCGTAAGTAGCAACTATGCACATCAAGATATATGCATACACATATAATGTTCCTTATTAGTGTTTTGAACACTAGGAAATAGTGTAATAAATTGGCTATAGTCATTATTTAAATTGACTGGTGTGGAAGAAACATCTACTTTCCAGGGGAGGAATTCAAATTAAGATTAGTCTTTTGAATATATAGAATTCAGTACACTACACTACAGCAGGAAATCCTAAATAGGTTGGCATAATGCCAGATAATTTCATTAAAAGAAAATGATAATTCTTTGAGGAAATAGTTTTTCATTACATTAGGAAATTCTTCATTGCAGAAATAACGAAAAACTATAGAGAACCTAAGAAGTAATGATACAGAGAAATAGAAAGGGAGAAAAGAGCAAGAGAAAATAAAAGAAGACAAGAGAGAAAGAAAAAAGAAGGGAGTGAAAGGGAATTTGATGTTATATTATTATGGTAGTACTTCAGCTGAAATCACAACTTAGCAAATCACTTGGTCACTATTGCCAGTCACTTTACCACGTATAAGTCCATATTAATTTTGTTGATGGTCTGTATTGTAGAATTTTGTTTAGCTTTCATTGACTGAGAGGTTAAAATTGACATTATAGATGCTAGTCATTAATATAACACAGATCAATATTCTGCTTCTTATCATCTTCTTCTGAGTGAGACTTTGAATCATTTGGTGGATACACAAAATTTATATGTAGAATATATGAGCAAATATGAAACAGTTATGAATAAGAATATCAGTTTTATTGCTTGCTTCTTCTATTATCATTCTATTCACATTCGGGATGCATAATGGTCCTGTGACTTCCTTTTGTTGAATAATTCTGAGTTTGAAGAAAACATATTTTCAGTATATTAATGAATGTTCAAGTTCAGTATAGTTGTGAACTAACCAAGAATACCAGATTACATATGAAATATAAACTTCTAACAATATTAAAACAAAATCACACAAGTACATTCAGTACAGAAATAACATATAACATGAAATAACCTACATATGTATATATATATATATATATATGTACACACACATACACACGCATATATGTATGTGTCTTCTATTTTTAATTATTATAAATCTTCTACTGAGGAGAGAGCTGGTTTCCAACATAGATACAAGGCTCCATCTTCGGGATGTATGTATGTATGTATGCATATATGTGTGTGTATCTATATATATAAAACAGAAACTGTCTGTGTGTGCATGTGTGTATCCATAATTAAATCATTTCATGATGGGATTGAGGCTTGGGTCAATGTTGGTGGTGGCATGACAGGACCCATTCCTGTAGAGAATGCTGTCAAGCAGGGTAACATCCTTGCGCCAACTCTCTTTTCTTTGTACTTTGCTGTTGCTTTTACTCATACTTTTGCTAATGTTAGCTCTTTGGGAATATATGTCAGGTGTTGATCTTCTGGCCGCCTTTTTAATCTGTTCCAGTTTGCTGCCAGTTCACAAATTTTCCAGTCTCTTATTCATGACCTCCTTTATGCAGATAACTGTGACTTAGTCACCCATACAGTGGATGACATGCAAATACTTATGAATTGTATTTCTGCTTCTTGCAAGGCATTTGGACTTGGCATAAGTCTGAACAAGACTGTTGTAATGTTTCAGGCTGCACCAGGATATCCATATGTGGAACCAGCAATTTTGGTTGGAGGAATAATACTGAAAGTCATAAACGAGTTTGTTTACCTGGGCAGCACACTCAGCCATTCTTGTTCCCTGAATGATGAAATATCTTTCAGGCTGCAGAGAGCAACTGATTCTTTCTGGTCTCTTCAGTTTCATATCTGGTCCCAGCATGGCATCACAAGGCAAACAAAAGTTGCTGTGTACAGTGCATGTGTACTGACATCTCTCCTTTACTCATGTTAGACATGGACCCTTTACAAACGTCATGTAAAAGTTTTTCAACACTTTCATCAGAGATATCTGAGACACATTATGAATGTTGGCTGGACCTTAACATCTCCAGACATACAACAAGTCCTGAGGAAAGCTGATATTTTGAGTAAGGAGGCAATGGTGCACAAGCACCAGTTACATTGGGCTGGACACCTTATTAGAATGAAGGCTAGCAAGATCCCGAAATAGATGCTTTATGAGGAACTTGTTAGTGAAAAGAGACCCCAGCGAAAACCACGGCTGTGATTTAAGAACTGTGTCAAGTCCTCATTAAAGGCCTGTGATACACAGGAGACTGACTGGGAGAGCAATGCCTGTCATCGCCATAGATGGAGGAAGCAGGTTAAGGAGGGGGTCGTCAGCTTTGAAAGAGCACATAGTCAGCATGAAGAATTTAAATTCGCTGCTCAAAAGCACATTGCTAGCTTAGTGAATGGTGAAAGCTTGCTTTGCAATGTTTGTAGTTATGTATGCTTGTCAAGAGCAGGGTGCATTAGCCAACAATGCAAAATATAAGTTAGTCCTAGAGCACACATTTTTCTTAAAGGTCAGCAATGGAGTTCCTCAGTCATGAGTGGACAGCCATCATGTATGTATGTATACATGAGATTTGTTATTGATACATCTTTAC
>NC_043008.1:26374692-26484692 GCF_006345805.1 Octopus sinensis | reverse complement strand
TCATAAAAGGGTTCCCAAGATTATTTGTACCAATTTGTTTTCAAATACAGCGTTTTTCTTTTTGATGACCTAAGCATTCTTTTTCTAAATTCAAATAAATGACATCAGTCAGAACACTGACACATCCTATACCGCACACACACACACACACACACACACACATATATAGGTACAGATATGGTTGTGTGATAAGAAGCTTGCTTCTCAACCTCATGGTTCCGGGTTCAATCCCACTGTATGGCACCTTGGGTAAATGCCTTCTACTATAGCCTCGAGTGGATTTGGGAGACGGGAACTGAAAAGAAGCCCATTGTATATATATATATATGTATGTGTGTGTGTATGTATGTGTGTATGTATGTATATTTATGTGTGGGTGTCTGTGTTTGTCCACCCACCATTGCTTGACAACCGATGTTGGTGTGTTTATCTCCCCTAAACTTAGCAGTTTGGCAAAAGAGACTGATAGAATAAGTACAAAGAATAAGATCTGGGGTCAATTTCTTTGGCTAAAGGTGGTCTTCCAGCATGGCCACAATCAAATGACTGAAACATTTGATACACATACACATACACTCAAACACACATGCACACATGCGTACACGTGCATGTGCACATACACGCACACACACACACACACACACACACACGTATTGCTTGAAACAATGTTCCTAACATCCAGCTTGCAGTCTCTTAATTCCACAGTTACTTTATATAGGAAAATCAAAGCCTTTTGATAGAAATTATTTAATTAGATTATTTAAAGTGAAATTTATCTTCTCTACAGAATCTTCATTATAATTATTTTACATATTCGTACCAAAAAAGAAAGTCTTATTGAGAAAGTTTGGGTAGCTATTTCCTCCATCCTAACTCTAAATCCTAACTAGACGAATACAATGATTGAGGTAAATTACCTACAGATGCCATTCATATAAAGCACAATAGCTGAGTGACTGTTAAATTACCTAAAGCAGTAAGAAAAAATTTTGAATATTCAGAATTGCCATTTCAATGGCAAAATGAAATTATAAGCTCGGTTGATAATGCGATTAAATTTTTTAGTTGCCAAGCTGGCAGTATCACTAGCAAGCTGAACAAAATTTTGTTCTGAGTTCAAATTCTGCCAAGGTCAATTTTGCCTTTCATCCATTTGGGGTTGATGAAATAAATACTAGCCAAGCACTGGAAATGATGTAATTGACTACCCACTCCTCTAAAATTGCTGGCCTTATGCCAAAATTTGAAACCAATAACGTGAATTAAGCTTAATTAAGGATAAAGGCTGACAACTCCAAAGTACTGAATTACACATTTGCTGAACCTCTATAATAAAGATTTTCTATCAACAGATATGGGAAAAAACAAGAAAATTCTATCTATCTGTGTTTTAAAGAGGTCTAATAACACTGAAACATGTCCAAACTTTTCTGGATAATTAGGTCTGAGAATTACTTCAATGTAATGCATTGGTTAGCCATTTAAAAATTTTCCATGCAATAAAATAACAATCTACATGAGTTACTTTTTTGCAACAATGTAGTTGAAGTAGGAATTATTTTAAAGTTCAGCTACAGGCATGTATTTGCAGTATATAACTAGAGAAAAAAGTGTTTACAACAAATAAAATGCATGAAGTTACTGTGACATAACTGATTATTTACAATGGTAATGACTAATTAACTGATAATACAATATGATTTGAGGCAGAGATATTCAAACTGATATGGAGAAAGATTCCTATGGAAGATTCCATGAGAGATTCAATAAAGGAATAAATGTTGCTTGGTTGCATTCATAACATTTATGACCAATATTAAATCTTTCCTTTCAGAATGGTTTATACTTTGATCACACTATCAGCCTCATGTTTTCATCAGAACCAGTATTTGATTTGTATATTCTTCAATCATTTTCAAATGCCACTTAATTACATATTTAGCTTGGCTGGTTTAGAACTCATGAACATTTATTCTACATTCCCTTTTGCATTATCTAATTTAACCAGGAAAGATATTGCATCTATCTTTAAGACTTTTATCAAATGGTAAAATTATATTCTCTATTACGAGCCATCAAGTCAAGGTTTGGATTGCTGCCAAATGCAATCTAATGGAAAAACATTCATTTCTTCCTGTCAGTCTACTTTTCTTTCACAGAAATTTCAAATTACTTAAATAATCCTAAAGGGGAACTGAAAGACTGATATTTAGCTCATGTTTTAATGATATAAAGCAGTTGAAGGATAGAGAGTGACCTCCAGAAAAAACAACACAAATAAAAACAGCAGCCTATCTCAGGCAGCATTCACAGACCTGGCACATCTTCCTGATAGTTATTTCAAGTTTATAGAAGGAAGTGTACAACTTAAATACAAAATACTACACTCACAAAAGATTTCATGTTAAAACTTTTCAGCTGGAAGTCTGCTACCGTATACACTTGGCTACTTTGCATAACTGGTTGTAATATTGCTTTAGAAATTCTTGTAGAAACACATTTTTTAAGGAGAAATTTATTGCAAAAGGTACAGAAATATTTGTTACTCATTTTAGTTTTTAACATAAAAGAGAATTTTCTTTTTATTTATATATTATATGCTACAAAAATGGTTGTCTGTGTACAAATCTACAAGAACAGAATTTGGCATCTGGAAAGAGAATGTCAAGGAAAGAGAAGATATATATATATATATATATTATATATATATATATATATATATATATGTATAGGGAGAGAGAGAGAGAGAGAGAGAGGCAGAGAGACAGACACACAGACAAACAGAGAAGAGAGAGAAAAGGAGGGAGAGTGATGTGTATGCATGTCTGTATACTTGTATGTATGTATAAACGAATATATATGTACAAACATATACTTCATATATTACAAACACAATTACACATTCAGATATCTGGATATGTGTATGTAAATAGAAGACAAAGTACACATGTTCAGTAGTTGTTATTTATTTGAAGTTTTGTTTAGACATTGTCATCATTCAGAGTTTCTTGATATACAAAGCAACTGCCAAAGAAAGCAACACATAGACACACATGCTACAATAGACAAAGGAACTGCAGTTATTTATTGATATTTTTTGTTTAAAATATGTAGAACTATTATAGTTATGTAGAAACTGAAAACTTACTAAGTATATTAATGAAACAAAACAATGCAGATATTCTTGGTTTATTGCTGATACTATAATGCCTTTATTTATTACAATAGTCTCATGGATAAATATGCATTTATAAATGTGAATGACTACTTAGGGCATTGCACAAAATTTAAATAACTAAATTTGTCTGAAAAAATATTGCAATATATGCTATTGAGGATTTTGATTTGATAACTATTATTATTATAACATCTCTACAAGTATCACAGATATTTCAATGTTAGCTTTTCATTTTATAGGTTTTAAGATCAATGTTTTAAAAAGCCTTTATAATGATGTGGAGAAGTCTTGCTAAATAAATCTAAGGAAATTTAAATTGTATTTATTCCCGAGTAAAGTACAAAAAAGATTAGGTTGCTAAAAGAATTTTTTACCCTTTTTCTGTCACTAGGTTTTGCTTTAATGACTTGAGTACCACCTTTAAATGGTTTATAAAATTCAATCAATTCCAGGACTTATTTTCCTCTGGTACTACTTAGATATTTATAATTGTCAAATTATAAAAGGATACACCAGAAACAACACTGGTTCTTATGCAGATGCACAGCTAAGCAAATACACACACATCATATATACATAAATACACATACACACACACACACATCATCTGGTTACAAAGTGAGATTCTTAGCACATGTTATCAATAACATACAATAAATTAAAGTTGTTTGTATTTCAACACGATATTATATAAAGCATTGGAATAGTACATGCATTAGAAGAATTGGTACAGACTATCTCATGGTTTTGTTTACAATTCCATAAAATGACATTAGCCTATAGTCCTAAGTTGACTTACTCTTTTTTGATTAAAACTGTGAAGACAAAAAAAGTGCTATTTAGACTACAAATTTACATGTGGAATAGATTATACATATTCTTAAAAGTAGACTTAATCACCTGGTTTAATGCCACCAGTTGGTCCTTGTTGGCTTTAGCAATGACTAATCTGTTGCAAGTATTTCAACCAGACCTCTTATCTGAAGCGGATTCATTGAAGTTGTGATGTTTCTATCATACCAACTAAGTTGTGGATTCTTCCATCCTTCTCTTAGTCTCATGTGTTCTTTAAAATGAGTGATTCCTTTCATACCCTGGCTAAGTTTTTATAAATTAGCAAAACAAAACTAAGAGAATAGGTACCAAAACTTTTGGGTTATTTATTAATAACTGATGTGTGACTTAGCAAAGGAGAAATTTAGTTTTCCTTGAAGTATGCTACAGGAACTAGATCTATATTCTAGCTTTATAAATTTCTGATTTTCCAGAATATAATGTCAAACAAGATTCTATGGGGTGGTACTTAGCTCATTTTTAGCTCTATCTATGTCATTCCTTGATTACAATGTCATACTTCAGATTACATGGCCACAGAATCTGGTACTTATTTTCAAAATTTAGCAGAACAGAGGTATATGGAATTAAGAGGACTTCTCAAATACACCAATGAGAAAATCCTCTAGTCATTTTGAATCTGAAATCATTCAGCTATAGCAGTTTATCATCATATTCAATGAGCCATTTTATGAACCATTCTGATTTTTGAGGCCTTTTAGTTAAACATTTACATTGTGAAGCATAACGTTTTTTATGGGTTTTTTTAGTTTTTTCTTTGTTTTTTGTTTTGATTGATCAGCTTTCAGTTATGAAGGCTGTTTAAATATTTATGTAATTTACATAGAGACCTTTAATGCACATCCCAATAAAATTTTCTAAAGTTTTCTTTAACAAACTCATTGCAATCTGAAATATTCATTAATCACTATATTCATAAATTATTTATTTTTAAAGTCTTAGATTTATCAGGCAACTCCACATCATGTCTCAGTTTTACATAATAATGTTGTTTTGCTTCTCCACATGGCTTCTAGTTGATACAGAAATGATTGTTGTATAGAACCTGGCCAGGCCTCAGCAAGCAGACTAGTGATCTCAAAGGAATGTCATGCTATCTTTGATCATACTGCCTTGTATTTAGACACATTGGATCTAAGATTTCAATATCTGAAATATCCTTTTGAAAAATGTAGAGTATTATTAGAGGAGGGAATATTTGTTACTAAGCATAGTGGGATGAGTGACTGCACAGAGAGGCTTCCTTATTGGTCTGAAGGAATATCATAGTTGATTGCATTGGTTCTAGTTCATTTGGAACAATAAAAAAGAAAGTTGATCCTAGTAAGATTTGAACTTTAAAACGAGAAGGATGAAATTAACTACAATACTTCATTGGATCTGATAGAACAGACTCTCAACCACCTGCATCACTTTCAATTCAAGATAAATTATAAAATATGAATTACAGATTTAGCAGCCACTAATGTATTATGGAACATAAATGTGTTCAGATACCTTGGATGAAACAAGTAACTTATTTGTCATGCTATTTATAGAAAAACTTGAAGGCACTTACCTCTCGATAAGCATGGTTGCTTGTTTGCATGCATTATGGAATGGACAGTCAAAGAACATTCATATAAATAGAAGTAAGAAATGTTAAAATAGATTTTGGACTAATAGCTAAATGTAGATCACGCCATCAATGTTCTATACCAAAACAGTAGAAATCAATCTGACAGTTACAGATTTCAGTGATTCTCATACAAAGCATAGAATTGAGAAGAACATACTTCAATTGTTACTGCAAAATAGCAATCAGTCAAGTTCATTAAATAAAATGTTTACAAAAAGTTAAATCATGAAATTAAATACTTGCAAAAAGTTTACATCAAAATAAAAGGAAATACAAGAAATGAAATGATAATAATAAAGATAACAACAACAACAACGACAACAACAATAACAATGATAATAATAATAATAATAGTAATTATAATAATGATAGTAATAACCTTTTAAAGGAAATGCATCAGTTGAATATCATTATTCATTGAGGGAAGCTTTCATTGTTTTTCTGATGAAGCAAAACAGGGTTAGGGTAAAGTATTTCCGAAGCAGAGATGATGTAGGGTAACGAGGGATTGTCAATTAAAGCTAATTACTGTGTGATCTTTTACCGCCAGTCCCATTTTATGTTTTCTTTCCACATATTGTCTTTTTGTGGCTCTTAGAAGTAAATGACTGCTGAGTCACTTCCATACTTGTGTTTTTCTTTCATATTTCCTACTTATTAGTGTAATGGTAATTAAAAGTTTAGAACAGTTTAGAAAAGTGACTTGGCAAGCATCATTGAAAAATACTATGTTTTCTTATACTGAGTGTTCAGATTTGGCTCTCAATAATCTCAGTTCTAAACTGCTCAGTTTCAATTTTCCATGTTTTTACTTCAAGAAATGTATACTAGACTATAAACAGAAATTATGCACCTTCACCTAAAAATTTGTGGCCTTGTGTGAATAGGAAATCAAAATTAATTAAATAACTATGAAAGCTGGTATCAATGATAGAATGATTGACAAGATGTATAGCAATTTTTACTTCCATCACCTCTAAATCCTGAGATCAAGTGCTGCTAGTGTCAGCAGTGCTTTCATCACTGTTAATAAAATAATTATACTAATATATCAGAGACAATTTCAAAATCGGTTTCTTGCCAAGTCAAAAGTAATTAGTGCATATATTATATAAGTATAGGCCATAATATAAGAGAAAGAGATTAAATAAATTGCTAAGAAAATTTGCGAGCCAATTTTAATTCCCAATGGAAGCCATTTTGCTTCACTTTTAACTTTATTGCTTTTGTGAATACCACACAGTATTATTTTTTCTTTAAGAAATCCGGATTAATCAAATAACTGCAAGCACTGTATAGAAAGAAGTAAGCTCACAGTAAGATAAAATTGTGATGCATTTTGCATTTTTGGTTTGAAGCCATTTCATTTCCATTATACTATTGTAAGAAAGGTGTAAACATTACAGTTTGCATATCCTCTTCCCCTATGCATAGAAATGTAGGGCCTCACTGCTTAGTTAAAATAAATCAATATTGATTAAAGAATTTTAAATATTCAATAATATTAGGCATTCACTGTTTCAAGAATTAATGTTTTTTATTTTATTGTATTTCTGTGTAGGAGTTGGATTTAGATAAAAATTAAACTAACAGTAATTTAATTTCCATTATCAAATGAAAGTGAGCTTTATGATATCTGCATTGTCAACTTTTATCCGTTTCTAGTACAATGTATTGAGTGACTCTTGGTAACACATTAAACATTTCTTTTGCATAATATCTCACTAGCATCAAATTATTTCTTTTTTATTGTTTAGTTCATTTCAATTTACAGAGATACCATTTATTTCTTTTTGTATGAATTTTGCTCTATTTATTGACATATTAGAGCTGTGATTTGTTTACTGTCATATACTGTTTCTTCTAACTTCACAACCTGAATACAAAGTCTTTCTTCTACACATCTGAGTTTCAAAATTCCTCATTTAAAAATAAAATTGTAACTTTGAAAAGTTTGTATGAAGTCTCAAATACTACAAAAGATGGAGTATAATTTCTTCTCTGATAGTTTTACAATTAACCCGTTAGAATTTAAACTGGCCTTATCAAGTTCAAATATTCTATCTGTTTTATGTTCAAAATATCAAGACTGACCTCTCACACCTACCCTACAATGTCATTCTAAAAAAAAAACAATCACATCATCAAAAGCGCAAAGCTACAAGAAAATGCATGATTAATTTTAAAACAATGTGAATAAAAAAGCATTACATTTGACAGATTTATCTGAATGTTAAAAGTACAAATTTGTTTATATTTATAAAATATTCAGGAATTATTCTCTATGAATCAGAGAGTTAACTTTTATAGAGTTGAAGTAATAAGTAAATAAATTTATAAATACACACAAATATACCCTCAGACACATGCACACACAGAATATATGTAATAAGTGGTTGACATTAGGAGAGATGTTCACTTGTTTCACTCATTAGACTGCAGCCATGTTGGGGCACTGCCTTGACTACACCCCCCCCCATATATATATATATATATATATATATATATATATATGCAAATATATCATCATCATCATCATTGTTTAACGTCCATTTTCCATGCATGTATGAGTAAGACGGTTGACAGGAGCCAGCCAGGTAGAAAGATTGCCCTAGGCTACTATGTCTGCTTTGGAAGGAATTTTATGGCTGAATGCCCTTCCTAACACCAACCACAGCACTTTGACAATATATAAGCATGTGGCAGTATACAATGTACACATTGATTCTTGAAAAGCTTTGGATATATATATATAATGTACTGATCTGTGATAGAAAATTCAGCAAAAAAATACTCCACCAGGTGAGAGATAAATATTATTTATTTAAAGGGCACAATACGTGTATTAAAGTGTTACTAATAATCTCATATGTTGAGAAAGCTCAAACATATTCTTCAGGTGCAAACCTCATATCATAATGAATGAAAGAAATTGAATAAAAGAAGAAATGTGTAAAAACTGAGAAGGCAGCATATAGAAAACACAAACAGTAAACAACAGAAAATGAAAAACAGAAACTAGAATGTCAAATATAGAAAGTAAAAAGTAAAAAGGTAAAAGTGCTATCTTCCTTAGGCCTTAAATGATAAGGCTGGAAAGATTTTCCAATTCTTCAAAATATATTTATACATATGCATGCAACCACTGAAAATTTCTGACCTGGAGTTCAATAGAGAGATAGAGATCTTAGATCTGAAGAGGATCTGCAATCTTTCAGTGCAACAAAGTCTACATTTATTCAATCCATTCACATAAGGTATGAATTTCTCAATTACTTTCCGTTTACTCACATGCGGTGTTTCATTATCTTTCAAACTCCATACATGACTTGCCAACTTAGTAGCTTTACTTTCGTCCCTATGTCGGAAGTGATTGGCATAGCAATTTTTAAATTCACCTTGACATAATCCAATATAGGTCTCCTCCTCAGTTATACTATTATTTAGGATTGCAGCAAAGGATCCTGACCGTCGTTGGTCAAGTGGACAGGATCCTGGGTTGCAACAGTTGTAACTGGATTCAGGTTCTTGGTATTGACCCCATGTAATGATATTCTTCATACTGGGGTAGCAGCTACAAGATAGTTTCACAGAATGCCTATTAAATATTTTCCTCTGTCTGTGAGTTGCTGGGAAGTGTTTGACTAAGAGTGACAGGAATCTTTTACCAATGTTAGTTTTCCCTCAATATAAAAACTCTGCTATCTATTTTGATATGGTTTCTATGGCTGGCTGACCAACCCATCACCAACCACTTTACAGAATGAAATGGGTTCTTTTCATGTGTCACCTGCAACAGTGAGGTAACTTGCTGGACAAGACTCCACAACTAGGGTAGAGAACAGTATTGAGAGAAATAAAGGTTGTTTTGCATTAGAAGAGAGGCAAAACTTCCTTTGATGGAAAAGAGAGAGAGAGGAGAGAAAGATGGCGAAGATGTGACAGAGTTGGGGCAAGGGCCATACATCCAAGTTAAGGGGTGGGGTATACAGTGAAATGGACTGGGTATAAGATTTGGTTGGTAGGTGGATCAATTCACAAGATTTCAAAAAGAGAATGGGAGCTAGATGTAGGGGAGAGGGATAGGATTTAACAGGGGCTTATTTTGTGCAGACAGGTAGATGGATGTGTGAGAGGAAATGAAGGGGAGGGGAAAAACTGTGGTAGTGAGCCTCAGTGGATTGTGAGAGAAAGAGGGATACATGGACATGGATTTTACTTTATTGGCCTTAGTCTTCTCAAGCACAGCATATCACCAGTTGTCTTGATACTTTGTTCTCTCCTCTGTGAAGCTCAACATCTGAAGATCATTCCTCTCCATTTCATCCCATGTTTTCCTGGGCCTTTCTCTTTCAAAGGTTCCCTCCACATTTAGAAATTGGTGTTTCTTTATACAACTATTCTCATCCACATGCATCCCATGACCATACCATCACAGTCTTCTCTCTTGCACACTAAAACTTATGCGCCTTATAACCAATTTCTCTCTCAAAATATTTACATTTTGTCATATATACACACTGACATTGTATATTCAGATGAGCATGCCAGCTTCATTTCTTACAATCCTTTATATGTCCTCTGTAGTCACAGCCCATGTTCTGCTGCTATCTAGCATAGCATCTGTACACAGACATTATACAGTCTACTTCTCACTCTGAAAAAGATGCCCTTTGTAACCAACAAAGGTAAAACAGCTCTCTGAACTTTGTCCAGCTAGTTCTTATTATGGTAACTATGCTTTCAGAGCAACCTCCACTGCTGCTAATTTGGTCACTTAGTAAGTAAAAGTTATCTACTGCCTCCGAGGGTCCCACTGGATATTTGAGCAAATCTATTTCCTGTACATTCTTAGTTATTAGTATGCCTGCTTTTCTACTACACACAAAGACTACTTTCTCTCTTAACCTTCTTGTGATTCCATTGCACTTCTTTTGTGTCCATAGCTTGCACTGGATACAGTGTGTGGAATTTCTGCTTACACCTTTATTACACATCAAGCAGGACCTGAAGGGATTAGTAATTTGTCTGCTTTCTTGCTTAATAGTACTTCCTTTTACCCTTAGAATCCAGTCCTTGCTTCTATACTCCCACATCTGAAATTTCTCTATCATCGAATCTCTTTTTTTTTTCACTGAACTCCTACCTGCATAATAAATTTGTCATTTATATTCAATGCTAACTTTCAACTCACTGACAGCATCCCTGTACATGCTTGGATGGCTCTCACCTGCCACTCATCTACCCCTAGCTTCTACATTAAGCACCAGATGAGTGAGTGAGGGATTCTGTCAAAAGATTTCTACATGTCTGCAAAAGCCAAATACATTGGTTTATCTTTTGCTAGATGCTTTTCCTGCAGTTTCCTTACTAGGAAGATAGCATCAGTTATGCTTCTTCCTGGCACAAAACCATGCTGCATCTCATGTAGGTTAACTCTTTTCCTAATTAGTTGAGCTGTGACTCTTTCTGTACACACATACACATATACCCACACACATATACATCCATACATATTTATATATGTGTGTTCATGTGTGTGAATTTACATATATAAACATATATCATCATCCTCATCATCATCATTTAACATCAGTTTTCCATGCTGGCATGGGCTGGATAATTTGACATGAGCTGGCAAGGAGCTAACCAGATTTTATTGTCTGTTTTGGTGTGGTGTCTATGAGTGGGTAGGGTGAAGTGACTATAGCAAAGGATGAAGGGAAATATTGGAGAGGGTTCAAAGGCATTCAGGGTGATAGCAGGCAAGTGAGGAGTTGATGATGGAGAACATCACAGGAAGCACAGATAAAACAGAGAAAGGATGTGGTTGGTTAAGAGAGTAGGAGGAGGAAGAAAGTAAATGAATGTGGAGCAAAGGTAACTGAAAAAGCCAGGTGGGTGTAGTATGTGCCCATTCTGCTCTCAGGTGATAGAGGAAGTGATGAAATGTAGATGAAGGGAGAAGGTTGACAGGGCAGAGCCGCTGTGGACAAATTCTGTTGTGTGATGGATCTTCTTGAGTACAGCAAGATATATATGCCATATATCTTGGTCTTTTATCATCTTTATAAGTCTCAGCATTTTGAGATCAGCCTTCAATACTTTGTCTATCTCTTCCAAGATCTGCCTCTCCGCAACTTCTTTCCAGTTTAAGTGATTAGCACTTCTTTATGTGACTGTCCTCATCCATACACATCACATGACCAAACCAGCACAGTCTCCTCTCTTGCACACGGTATTTAATTTCTCTTTTCTCAATATACTTGCATTCTATCAAACACGTACTCTGATATTTGTACATCCAGTCGAGCATACAAGCTTTATATCTCTCTAAATTTCACATGTCTTCAGAATTCAGTGTTTATGTCTCACTATCATGTAGCAGTGTAGTTTGTACCCATGCATCATACAGTCTTATCTTCACTCTGAGAAAGAGACCTTTGGTTGCCAATGGAAGAAAAAATTCTCTAAATTTTCTGCATCCTATTCTTATTCTAGCAATTACACTTTCAGTACATCATCTTCAATACTACGTAGCAGAAATCATCTACTACTTCTAGAGAGCCTCCAGGACATTTGACAATATCATTCTTGCTTATCTGTAGTTTTTATGGCTCCTGTACATTTTCTACATACAAACACTTCTTTCTCTGTTAACTTTTCTGATATTCCACTGCACTTCTTGTGTACCCATAGCTTGTGTGTGTCTATTTTTGTTTTTGCATAAAATGATATAAGAATATGTGTCAAGTTGCATCTTTTTAAGAAATCTAACTTAGCCATGTGGTAGAGTTCAGTGCAATAAGTATTGGATTAAAATGATTGATTAAATCTCTTGAAAATATGCTACGGCATTGCAATGTTCCATTGCCTGGAACCAGTAAAAAGATAAGCGAATTTAAAAGAATGCCAATATGTATCAGATATTTTAAAGCATATAAAGCAAAGCCGTGGTACATATGTCTTGTTGAAAAGCATTATCAACATTCCTAGGAGTGGCTGTGTGGTAAGTAGCTTGCTTACCAACCACATGGTTCTGGGTTCAGTCCCACTGTGTGGCACCTTGGGCAAACATCTTCTACTATACCCTCGGGCTAACCAAAGCCTTGTGAGTGGATTTGGTAGATGGAGACTGAAAGAAGCCTGTCGTATATATGTATATGTATATATATATATATAGGTGTTTGTGTGTCTGTGTTTGTCCCCCCCCAACATCGCTTGACAACCGATGCTGGTGTGTTTACATCCCCGTAACTTAGCGGTTTGACAAAAGAGACCGACAGAATAAGTACTAGGCTTACAAAGAATAAGTACTGAGGTTGATTTGCTCGACTAAAAGGCAGTGCTCCAGCATGGCTGCAGTCAAATGACTGAAACAAGTTCAAGAGTAAAGAGTATTATGTAAGTGGTTAAAATTCAGAATGAAACAGGCTATTTGGAAGTACAATTGTATCATAACATTAAAAATACTGAATAAGGAAAAACTATATTTTCCAACTAATACTGTAAAAGTATTATTTTGCTGGAGTTCATTTTTGTACTCTCGTGTTCACATAAATGTACACACACACATAAACATACAAAGACACATACCTATATACATATATGCACATACACACATACTGATGCACACATATATGTGTGTGTGTGAGTGTATATGTATGTATCTATGCATGTATGTGAATATTTATATTTACATTGTATACTATATACATGCACACACACACACACACACGTATATATATATATATATATATATATATATATATATATATATAAAGTGCAAGAAAAGGAGACAGTTGGGTGAGTGATATCCTTTATTCTTTATTTGTTTTGCAATACTGTTGATGCGAATTGGTACTGAAATAAATGGTTTTTGTTGTATAGCAGGGGGGCATTTTAACCCCTCTTTCATACAACACACACACATACACACATTTATAGGCATATGTGTGTATACACATGCATATATGTGTTATATATATATATATAATCACCATCATCACATACATATATAGATAGATGGTCATGTATATATATATATATATATATACACACACACACACACACATGTATATGTGTGTGTCTATATATATATACATACATGCACATACACAATATACTTGTGTTTATGCATGTGTGTGTGTATCTGTATGTATGTATGTCATGTATGTATGTAGGTATGTCTGTATAAGTGTGTGTTTATATGTATATGGTTATGCTTATGTGTATTTTTATGTCTGCATTTCTGGTCTCTTTGTGTATGTATATATTTGAATTAAAAAGGTAAATATTGCATTAAAAAAACATTGTCATAGAATCATATATCAATATATTGACAAAGAAATGCTGCTTGCAGACCAGAAGAATACATTAATAATATATTAATGACCATATGTAAATTCATGTTATGAAGCCAATCTTTTTTTGTTTTTGTTCGTTTGTATGAATGCTTTGCAAAAACCCCACTGAACATGAATTAATAACAGACTACCTAGAATGTTTTATCTTTATTAATATATTTCAGTATATTTATTTTTTTTGCTATTTGAAAGGAAGCCGATTGTCTAGATGCTGTTGTTTTATCAAAACTATAGAAAAAAAGCAACTCATACTTACGTTTTGCTTATAAGATGTTTTAAAGTTACAGCAACATATGCACAACATATTCATGTAAAGAATGGAATCATTTGTGTCTGTCTGAGCGGTCCAATCTAAAATAGTAAAGTGGGTACTGGACTAGCTTTCTTGATATGGTACACCAAAAAATTTCAGTTCAATGAAATTACACTCAAAATGCAATGAAGAATGAATTTGAACTTTTGCATTGCAATGCTATTAACTCCAAACATATTTCGATCATATTACACCTCATCACTAAAACAAAGTCTAAAATCATACAGCAATCCAGTGTCTCTTTATTTACTAGATTTTTCCTCCATTTTCTTCCAGCTTCCACTCAGCAGTATTTTGTGCCATTTTTCAATAGTTAGCTATAAATACAGTGTCATCCATCCTGAAAAAAGGGAATTTGGTTCCAGTCAGTCAGCTGGCAGTTAGCAGAAGACTTCAGTGAGAGTATAACTATTTTCATGTGAGACTTTGGAAGGACACTATCCCAGATGGCATTACTTCAAAATGAACTGCTGTGTTATTTCACTGACTTAATGCTGTAAACTTCGGGATTACATTAAGCCTACACAGTGAATCCCATTATTCTCTATGTACAGAACCTGCCTGTTTAAACTTCTTACTACCTTTTATCACGGTATGCTTCTACCCATTTGTGTAATAGTAAGTCCAAAAGCCTTCCTTGACTCCTACATACAACAATTCTCTATACTCATTCTAACCCAAATAAATTATGATGTTTGCTCTAATATAGCATTCTGATGTATTTTCTCAATGTCTCACAGATGCAACTCTTCCATTTACTTTCCACATTGTATATTTATTTAGTAACATGCTAAAATTGGTAGCACTTTACTCAAGTTACATTCTTACATAGTTTTATTCGAACACAGAAACAACTCTGTTACAAACTGATGACTTGCATAACTTTCTTATACATTTTTCCATAACTTGTGGGAAATTATCATTGTTACACATCTAGTTTATGCTTGCTGTTATTTCTTTTTGTCAGTATTAAAGAAGTCAAAGTTAGTTTTGTCATTTAAATGTTTAAATTTCATTTCAAAGCTATATCCCAATGCAATGTTTTAATCTGTTTTCTTAGTAAATGTTTATGTTCGGTTAGGTTCCCATAAGATAATTTGGCAGTCATATCTAGATTAGAAATGTAAATGAAAAAATTAGCATATGCTTTCCATGCTGGAATAACTTCATGATAAATAAGATAAAATAAGCACGAAAGCTAGCTAAATCAAAGTTTATTTGATACAAATAGAAAGCAGCAGAAATTACATCTAACCGACATCTTGACCATTAATAGCAAATAACACGAAACAGGAAAAGGATAGAAAATAAAGATTTAGTTTATCAATCTCACAGGAAATTAACCATATAAAAGCTTTGTTACAATAAAATTTAGAGTGTGCATGAGCTCCATAGTTTTGGCAGTACATATACTACCATACACACATACACATTATATGTGTGTGTGTATGCATATATATGTATATATGTATATGTGTATGTATATACATATATATATACACACACATATATACATATATATATATATATATATATATACATATAAACAATATATACATACATTGTGTTGTGTGCATTTTGGTTTTTAATTTCATTGTTTTATGTATATCAGTCAATGGACTTTAGTTATGTTCATGATTTTTCTTGAAAGGTTAAATCACACCAATACTTATCTTGAGACCAGTACTTATTCTATTAGTCGTCTTTTGGCCAAAATATCAAGCAAGAGGAATGTAAACTAAACAATACCAGCTGTCAAGTGGTGAGCAACAAATACTTGAACAAATGTAAAAACTAACACACACAACTCCTATACATATGTAACTGGATTCTGTGCAGTTTCCTATATTAAGCCCACTCACAAAATACTGGCAGGCCTTGGGTTAGCTAATGCCTTGCACAGTGTGACAGAATACAAAATCACAATGTTTAAATGATTTTGAATTGATCTTCTTAACCACACAGTGTTGATAAGTACAATGTTGATAAGTACAATATATCAATCATTCACAAAGTGAGGGGCTGTTAGAAGGAGAGATTAAGTGAAAGAAGGGAAGAAAGCAGTGCAAGGCTTTATACAAAGCAATTAGAGGTTAGGTCTGGTGAGATCTACAAATCTAAGGCCCAACTGAATCGCAGGTGGCTGGAGTAATTTAATTTTGTGATATGATTGACATCATAAATATTTTCAATACAGTCCTCTTCAACATCCACAGCACTACTTACAGAAAACTAAATAATACAATAAATAAACATTTATCAACAATTGTTATACAAATAAGCTGTATAACAGTACAGAAACAAATAGAATGCAATGAATACATCAGACACTTCACTTATTAAGAAGATGCATGAATCACATGCATGCTGATTATAAGATAGAACTCATAAAACAAAGCATAAAATTCATTGCCACGCCATAAACTAAAATTACAAACATGCACTTCTTGCAAGAGTAACAATCTTGTGAACTTGAAAAGAAGATACAAATTAGAAACATAACAAGACATGCAAAAATTTGAAACTCCAATATTGACCACATGAATGACACTTTCCCACAGCACTTACAACATACCGCAATCATAATGTAAAACCAAGCAAAATTTTTAAATGCCTGTAAAAAACACAAATCTCATCTACAGAATTTCTCCCTCACTTTGCCACTCTTTCTCATTCTCTTTCTCTCTCACACACTCTCTCTCATTCTATTTCTCTCTCTCACACAAACACACACACACACAAATTCACAAAAAGAAGCCAATCCAGATTAAGTCGTAGAGGCAAATCATGTAGCAGACCACAATATTGAAATAAATAAACAAATAACATACTTTTGTAAAATAAATAAAAAATAAAATAAAACAAAATGCACAATTAATAAAGTATAACAGGGAATATTCTAATATTGGCAATGATGTCAAAAATAATGCCATTGTCTCAGATCAACAAAGTAAGAAGAACACAAACCAATGTCATCCTCTTCCTTCTGAGGATGAGACCATGAATGTGTAGAAGCAGTGATGACAGATTTCTTGGACAAGCAAATTCTACCGTATGCTACAGAAAGTGCAGTAGTTAATAAAAATGAATTGTCAAATGCAATAGCTTTGTTTTATGACATCAGACTCTTTATGGAAATTCATCTCAATATCAAACAGATACAGCAATATACATAATACAAGATATTACTAATATAACTAATATATTCATGCCTATATGTATTCTGATTTTTATGTTTTATTTTTGTATTTTTCACACTTCCCTAATTTTACAATGTTACATATTACAAGAAAGTGCTTTTCTACTTTCTGCAATGCTTAGGTTTATATAGCAGCACTATTAACTGACAGTTATGTTTCACAGTAGATAACTGTAGTGGAATACTTGAATTTGTCCTTTAAGTATTTTCTAGGATGCTCCAGCAAGCTGTATCTTTCACTCCACTTAAAGGAAGAAATATTTATTCATCTAGACCAATACATAGATAACCTTTACAAATTTCCACTGAGGCATAATAGAAGTGCCAGACCAAATATTACCAAATCAGAGAAGTTTGTACTTAAACATCTCCAAACTGATAACACAACAGTCATCAAACTAGCAGACAAAGTGGTTGCCATTGTCATAATGGAAGCCAAATATTACCAGGATTTAGCTGAGAATAAATCGAAGGATACAGCATTTTACAGTGTGATATAGATCCCTGCATCATGAAAAAGCTCAATAGCTTGGTTTCAGAATACATCTCCCTTACTATGAGTGAAAGAGATAGCATTTTACCAATTTTGAACCTAAAGTAAGCAAATTTTATGGCATGCCAAAAATATATATAAGTGATGGTAATTAAAAATGACATCACTATCATCACTGATATGTATTATAAAGACACAGATATTCAACAGTGCCTGAACTTTAACTCATGCCATCCAATACATACAAAATGGAATATCCAATAATGTCTAGCCAGAATAATTTTTAACATTGTTGATAATGGAGATATTAGAGACAGATGTCTCACAGAACGTAGGATTTCTACTCAAACGAAATCACCTACTCCTACTTATTGAAAATGGTACAATGTGTGCTAAACAAATACCTACAGAACAACTTAGAGCAAACCAAGAAAGAGGAATGCAAAAACAAAACATACCATTTATAGTGACACAAAACCCACATCACCAAAATAACTTTAACATCAACAAATTAAATTAGCCTATCATTGGTCAAAGTAACAAACTAAAACCTATAATTACTGATCAAATACTGATTCAAATTAAAAGACAACCAAAATATTTGAATCAATTATTAAAGAAGGCAAAATTTGACTCAAACAACAATGATAAAACATACATAGTATCCAAATGCACTGACAATCAATATGGTACATGTGAGTTCAAGCATGCTAGTCAATATATCCATCCAAAAACCAGAAGAATATTTACAAAAGCAAATATGAACTGTAAAAGCAGAAAATTAATCGGCTGCATCAAACTCCTGAATTTTGAAGAGATATATATTGACCAGACAGGAAAGTGATTATCAGAACGTTCATGAGTACATCAACAGCAAATTAGGGTCCCTGATGTTTGCCAGATTCTATTAAGCAGTCATTTAGGAATAGGTATCCAAAAATGTTCATAATATTCTCATTTTTCAAAATGTACAACTCAAATGAAGATGAAAGAACAGTGAGTGAAATAAATTTTATAGAGAAATTCAAACCCATTTACATGGACAATAATAATAATGATGTTAATAGTAATAATAGTAATAATTAATGCTAGGAATTTTAGCAGTAATATTAAATTCATTGAAGGCAGGAATACTAGCTCAATGGTTAGAACATTGAGCTCACAATCATGAAGTAGTGAGTTTGATTCCCAGACCAGGCTGTGTGTTGTGTTCTTGCAAGACACTTCATTTCATGTTGCTTCAGTTCATTCCGCTGTAGAAATGAGTTGTAACATCAATGGTACCAAGCTGTATCAGCCTCTTTCTTTTCCTTGTTTAACATCAGAGGTGTAGAGAGAGGAGGCTGATATGCATGAGTGACTGCTGGTCTTACATAACCAATTTTGCCCCAGAGGGGAACTTTTTAGGTACAATCCCAAGGTTCTTAGTATCGAGTGATTTTCAACATTTTAATATCACTGAATCCTTTATAGAAGATCTTAACTAAAATGTATTTGGGAATAAGCACTGTCAATGTCCATTATGTTGGCATGTTCACCAAGTCATACTGGATAAGCTGAAGGTTGATTGGTTGAAATGTTTTTTCGAATAAGATAATGTCAATGCTACTTGTGTCAGCAGAGCTAACCAGGCCATGATATCTAAGCCACACACTGATTGGTTAAAGTAATGTTTGTAAAATACGGCTTGCTGGAATCTATTGGAAAGCATTTAAAGGACAAATTCAAGCAACTCACAGCAGTTATCAGTTGTGAAACATAACTGTCAGTTATTGATTGCAGAGAGCATAAAAGTAGTTGTATGATCATAAAATGCAACATTATAAAAATGTGAAACATAAAAACTAAAACATAAAAATCTGACTATGTTGTAATTTCATTGATTTAATATATATTAATTAGAAAAAATGAATAGATATGACTTTTCTGATAATTTTCCCACATTAATAATTAGTTATAAGTTATTAGGGGTTTACAAAAGGTGTAAACCCCAAATAACTTATAAACATTTAATTATTGAAGCTACTGTTTATAACTCACTCTAAGATTTATTATTGCTTGTTTACACTTTTTCGATATCAGTGTCTTTACGATACTGGAAAAAGTATATGTATTTGTGAAGGGAACCTACTTTTCATCGACAACTGTAATTGTCACATGCCGATGACAGGTCAATACCCAGAAACTCGAGTCCGTGTGTATCATAAGTTGGAGACGGGAAGGATGGCTTCTCTTTGCAAATACTGATAGGGCACAGAAAGTGTGTCTATAGCCAGCTGGAGGAGGTGTCCTCCTGGGGCTACAAAGTACAGTAGCATCCACCATTAGGGGTTAGCCATATTTAAATGGCAAATATACGTCACAATCTAATTATTAAAGTGGGAAAAGTCATTTCTATTCATTATTTTCAAATATATGATAGTGTACCAAGGACTTTCTATTTCTTATTCTACTACATATATCTAAAATTTATATATACATACAAATACAATGGGAATACTACAAAAAATTCTATATACACACACTGTGCTCCCTGTGTGTATATATATGTGTGTGTGTGGGAATCTGTGTGAATTTACTTCTATCTATTTATCTATTTATCAATCTATTTATCTATCAGTCTATAATCTCTCTCTCTCTCTATATATATATATATATATACATAAGTTACATCTATAGGGTGGTGAATATTATTCGTTATAAATATCACCACCAGTGGCCTAGCATGTATAAATAGTCAATAGACAACATATTCATATTTTAAAATAGAAAATTACTTTTTAACAGGTAATTTTTACATGCTAGAAATAGCAGCCAACACGGCCAAAACCACAATTTAATAACACATTTCAAAGTAAAAGAAAAATTTAAAAAATTTACCTCGTTATTTAACGGTTATACCATGGTTTTGAATTTCTCCAGCAAACAATATTATTCGCCATCCTTTAATAGGTAATATGGCAAAACAATATTATCCACCAGGCGAATTCTCATCAGTAACCGGCCTCAACAACTAACTTATAATTCAGAGACAAGATAACACGTGTCCCATCATTATATGTTATAATTTTTCAAAATACTGCGTGTGTTGTCTGCTATTTGTAGCATGTAAAATTACCTGTTAAAGGGTAATTTTCTATTTTAAAATATGAATATGTTGTCTATTGACTATTTATACATGCTAGGCCACTGGTGGTGATATTTATAACGAATATTCACCACCCTATAGATGTAACTTATGAATATGTTCTTAGCATTCTCGAAGATTCAGCTCGGCATTTTATTTATTGCTGATTGTATATGCGCCTGCACGCAGTATTTCCTTTAATTTGGGGTCCTTATGAAGTATTGGTAAATTCTGGGTGATGATGGTGAAGGCTTCTTTGTTTCTGGGGTTGCGTGTGGATATGTAAGGCAGTATTTTTGGGGAAGATGTGTTGTTGTGTTGAACTTTTCTCAAAGTTTCTATGTCTATTTCTGTTGCACATCTGATCCCATCCTCTATGAGTTGAACTGGATAGTGTCTGTCAATTAGGGTGTTTTTGAATTCTTGTAGTCTAAAGTTCCTGGTATTTTGTTCTGACACTATTGTGCATATCCTTCTTGCAAGGTTGAAAGTGACGTTTGTTTTAGTGTGTCTTGGGTGGCATGAATCAAAAAGTAGGTATTGTTTGGTGTCTGTGGCTTTGTAAAATATGTCTGTTTCTATTTTTAGGTTAATTTTCTTAATCAGTATATCTAAGAATGGAAGCTCCTTTTGGTTGTACACCATTGTGAACTGTATATTTGGGTTTATGCTGTTCAATAGGTTTTTGAATTTTAGGAGTTTGTGTTTTCATTCCAGAGTATAAAACAGTCGTCCAAGAATCTTTTCCAATTCTCTTTTATGTATTGAGAAAGGGGTCGATAAAGATTCCTGGTATATAACTATTTCCAGGTAGCCTATTGTTAGGTTCGCAATGACTGGTGCTGCCCTTGTACCCATAGCAATTCCAGATTTTTGAAGGTAAAACGTATTGTCAAACATGAAGTGGTTATTTTGTAGGATGAATTCAACCGATTTAGTAATGAATTTTTTACTGATTCTTTTTGGTATTTCTTCCGGAAATTGGTCCAGCCAGAACTGTATTGCCTCTAGTCCATAATTATGAGGTATACTGGTATATAAATTAACTACATCAAATGAAACCATGATTGTTTCTTCCTTGACTTTTTTGGGAAGGTGGTTTAACATATCCAAGTCATCTCTGATATGACTATCGATGTGTTTGAGGAAGGGTTTCAGGAGGATGTCCATAAATAGACTTAATCTGTGTGTTTCACAGGCTGGGCCAGCTACAATGGGTCATAGTTTTAGGTTCCCGGGTTAGGTGTGTGTATGTATGTCTGTATAGAATGTAAAATTATGCCATTCCCACCTGATGCATACATCATTTATAAATCATGCAACATTAATATTGTAAGTTTCTTGAAGTTTTATAGGCAATTTCTTTTCTTTTTCTTTCTTTTTTTGCTTGTATTTTTTACATCGGATTTTACTGTAATCTCACCAGAATGCAGTAAGAAGGACAATTTGAAATCAAGATGCAACGAACCCGAATAGATACTGTAATGTATCACCTCTGATGCTCTAACAAATACTCTAATCTGCTTCTGTGGATGAATGTTATATCTATTGACAATCTCCTCCAACAAATAAAATGACTGGATGGCAAAATTTGATTGTGGTGCGATTTGAACTCAAATTCAATTCGACTACTACAAAAAACTCTATGCTATGCTCTATGTGTATATGTGTGTGTGTGTCTGCATGTGTGTAGAGAGAGAGAGAGATAAATAGGTAGGTACTTAGATATGCATACATGTGCGCATACATATCAACTTTTGGGAATCATGTATATACACTTTAAATGAGTACATGACACTACCAAACCTACAGAAAGCTTAAATATGTCTGTCATTCTCATGAGTCACGATGGTGACAATCTTCATCTCACTCTGATATATACTGTATTTTTGGCACACCAAATCTCTCAAGACATTTTATCTCAGACAATTCCACAGATTCATGCCTTCTCATAGTGTATATACATTTAGTAGGAAACACAAACAGTGATTTTAATTTCATGTTGTTTTAGATACACTAAATTTTTACCTGCACACACACATATGCACTGCTTCCCAATCACATGGTTCTGACTTCAGTCCCACTGTGTGGCACCTTGGGCAAGTGCTTCTACTATAGATTCGAGCCAACCTTGTGAGTGGGTTTGGTAGACACACACACACACACACACACACACACACACACACACACACATATATATATATATATATATATATATATATATGTATGAATATGTATATGTTTATGTCTGTGTTTGTCCCCCTACCATCACGTGACAACCAATGTTGGTGTGTTTACATTCCCATAACAAAGTGGTTCGGCAAAGAAACTGATAGAATAAGTATGAGGCTTACAAAGCCTAAGTCTTAGGATCAATTTGTTCTCTTCCTCTCACACCTACTTCCTACCACCCACCTCTCCTCTCTTGCTTTGGCTCCTACTTCTTCTCTTCACTCCTACCCACTTTCTCCCTTCCCCCTCATCGTCACCCCTCCCTCGTAACCCCAACCCCTACACAATCGAACCCCACCTTCCCTATCCATCCCATCTCACATTCACCCCCATCCCTTACACCCACTCCCACATACCCCTCCTCTACCCACACCCCACCCTTGCTTTCCCCACTCTCGCCTTCCCCACATCCCAACACCACCAGACCACACCACATACAACCACACCACATACCACCACACCACACACCACCACACCACACTACCACACTACCACACAACACCACATCACATTACACCACCATGCACACACTAGCACTGACCACTTCTCAGCACCCCCACCATCATCCACATACCTACACATGCATACATGCACATGTCAAGGTCACCAGCCCTCTTCCACACATATATACATGCTCTCTTATACACACGCACGTGCACCTTTGTTTTGGGATCACCACTACTTTATTACCTCCCCTTCTTCCTAGCTCTCCTGTGTGACCCCTCTGTCCAGCATTTGCCATGATAGTTCACTAGCCACTACACACTCTTTATTTTTCTCCCTGTTTCTTTTTGTGTTCCTTTCTGTGGAAGAGCGTAGTCTCAAAACGTTAAAGACGCTTTCTTTCACTTCCTGAGTGTTAAACTAATACATCTGTTTGTTGTCTAAGCCATCTGTCTTCGTCTTTTGTTTTTTTTCTGTGAATTCTCTCCCCATATATATATATATATATATATATATTTAATGTGGTAAACAAACAGTGTGTATTAGGTTAATACTTAGGAAAATAGGAGAAGTCTTTTATTTTAGGTGCTTATGCATTTTTATAGAAAGAATAGACAAGGAAAGAAACAAGGGAGAGAGAAAAGAGCAAATGTGACTCAATTAGATGACCACCTCATACTGAAATGACCAGCAGTAGAAATAGTTTGGTAGTGGTGTGAGTTGCATGAGGAACAATGGTGAGGGGTAAACTGGGGTCTGAGTGGCAAGGGGACCAACTGTGAACTTGGTTTATGTGTGTGTAAGAGAGAGAAAGAGTAAGGGAACTACCTAGTCTAATAATGTATTTCTTTTGTTCATTCTCAAACAAACTCAACATATTTTGATGATTAGCTAAATCAGTATACATATTCATATTGAGGTGAGATGAAAAATTCTGATGAATTGAAATTAATTAGAAACCAAATTTAGGCAATACAGTGGAGTGTAAGTCTAATATTAGCAGTATAGGGAGAACTCTGAACATGATTTGGTCTCAGTAGATCTCTTGAGCAAACCACAGTCTTTACCAGTACAGCCAGATAAGGATGAGGTGAGAGATTTTCTTTTATTATTATGTGGTTTAATAACTTGAAATGTATTGTTGCAAGCCAAGAAATGTTAATTAATTAATATTCAGCTAATAGTAAGGAGAAGCAATTATTAGCTTGCTGATCAATTCTGTATGTTAGCACCAGTCTTGCAATTTGAATTTCATGCTGAGCATATCCATTATAGTTTTTGCAATGCCTGACATGCTTTAAACAGATCTACTATATTATAATTTGTTGTAGTCTTCTTATTCTGTTTGTTGCTCTACTCTCTCTTCTAATGCAATGTGTTATCTGACATGCATTGTTGTTCCTACTACTGCTGCCTGATTTCTTGGACTTCTGTGGTAGTCTGATATATTTATTAAATAAATGTTGACTATAAAGCATATAGGATGTAATATAAATATTATTTTATGAAAATCTCTTTCTCCATTTGTTTCTTTCTTTCATTCTACTTCTCTGTCGACTTCCTCTTTCTCCTACACTTGGCTGCTTTTATTTGAGCATAACAATTTTCAAATAAAAACATGCTATAGAGGGAGAGAGGGATTTACAATATACTACATACTAAAAGACTATTTATTTTACATCCTTATTGTAATAATTTTATTTGGATATTTATGGAGTCCAAAAAACATAATGGTCTGCAGCCCATTTTACATTTATCTGTCTACATAACATCATCATCATCACCATTTTACCATATGTTTTCCTATACTGTCATAAGTTGGGTCTGTAGTGTGACATGCAAATACTTTTCTGAATCTAGTATCATCTTGCTTGCGAGACTTATTATCTATAGTTCTGACCTCTCCATTATTTATCACATCTTCATTTGCTATGAATATCCTCTGCTGACACCACACATCACTTTTTCATCCAGCATTTATTGTCTATTTACATCACATGTCCATAGCAACACAGTCTTCTTTCCTGCATATATTAACTGATGCATCTACTACCCACTCATTCTCTCTCTCTCCCCCTCTCTCTCTCTTATTTGCACTTCAACTTATATTTTATGTAATATTACATCTCTGTCAGTTCATATTTCATTCACTTCTCTTTTGTCACCACTGGTCTTTTACATTCTTGCACATGGGTAACACATAATTATCAATCTTCCATAATCTGCATGCAAATTAATATAATGTTTTTATCAGAATATAATGCTTCAGTTTCAAATTGAAAAAAAGTCAGTCTATTTATGGATTAGTCAGCAAAGGAATGGCAGTATCTATAAACTCTTGTTGGAATCTAAGGGAAAGGTGATAGGGAAAAGTGAAGCAAACCACTCGACTTATGAGTTATTTTTAATTTGAAGACCTGCTTCAAATTTTCACAACACAATGGACTCTTCTAAAAGCACCCTAACACCATATAGTTGTGTTAATTGGATGACAGATTAAGACTACTGCCAATACGTTATGGTAATGTTATAAACAACATGTTGAAGGCAACAAGTTGGTAGAATTGGTAGCATACCAAGTGTAATGCTTAGTGGCATTTTGTCCTTTTTTACATTTTGAGTTCAAATTCCACTGAGGTTGACTTTGCCTTTCATCTTTTGGGGTCAATAACATAAGTATCAGCAGAGTACTGACGTCAATATAATTAACTTACTCCCTTCCCTGAAACTGTTGGCTTTGAGCTAAAATTTGAAATCATTATTATCACATAATCACATTGAAATATATATCTAAATCACTTCGGAAATAATCGCAAATTTTTGTTATTCATGTTGACTCCCTAGTCACCCCTTATCCAGTGAATGCTGTTTCAGCCATGACAATCCTCATCCATTTTATTTAATGTTTTCCATTCAGTGAGTTTCTAAAACAACATTTCCCAGTATTTTATATTTTTAAGAGTGTTGTGTATAATCCAAGAGAGATTTAGTTTCTATTTCTAGACTGTCAGATGACCATATAGATACTTCTTTGTTAACTTGAATCATAAGTGCACTGGATTGGAACAAATTGTTTAATTTATTTGAGCATCATAAAAACACAACAACCATCACACAATAACATACTATGAAAAGAAATATTGGGAATAGCAATGCTATGATGTGTCGCAACTTTAACAAATCACTGTGGTGGCTTCCTTTATCACATTGGACAAAGAAGTTGAATAAGTATCAAATATAGATTTATTAGTTAGATTCGTTTTCATCTTTTTAACTTTTAATGCTTTCATTTATGCTTAATGTTTTCATGCTGGGGCAATGCTTTCAAGGATTTTTAGTTGCTTATATTGGCCCCAGTATTTTGTCTGGCAATTATTTCATTGTTCTCATGATATATGAAATATTAAGTGGATATTAGTGAAAGTTTTGATAACTCAGTTAGATGGAAATACTGCTGAATACTTCTGTTCAAATGTACCAGTTCTTGCCTATGCCATTGTAAACATTCCACACACACATTGAAACATTGATATTCATCAAGTTGCAAATCAATGGTATGGTAGAAAGATACTACTTACGATGCCAAAACCTTGAATAACATGGCAGCCAAGCAAACTGCTAAACCACACATTCATGCCTACATAAAAAATACTAAAATACAAACTGTAAAATGCATCGTTTCTTAACAGCATTTGTATTCTAATATCCATAAATGCCCTCCTAGCCTCAATACAAGCAAATTCTTTACTTTTTCATTGTCCTCCACCACCTCCAACTCCTCCTCCTCCTCCTCCTCCTCTGCCTCCTCCTCATTATCATCATCATCATCATCATCATTTAATGTGTGTCTTCCATGCTGACATGAGTTGGATGGACTTGACAAGTGCTGGCAAGCCAGAGGACAGCACTGTGTTTCACTGTATCTTTTGGCATGGTATTTACAGCTGGATGCTTTACTTAATGCCAACCACTTTACAGAGTAGACTGGGTGCTTTTCACATGGGACTAGTAACTTTTATTATTATTATCATTATTATTATTATTATTATTATTATTATTATTATTATTATTATTCAGTAGTATATTTTTTATATCGTGCTTTCACTTCACTACCGAGTGCAGCTCTGTGTGCCTTGGGTATGTGCTGTGATTTGTTGTGATGCTCTGATGGTTATTGTATGGAAAGTGTTCTGTGTAGGATGTGTCAGGGCCTAGTAGTGCAATTTTCTGTATGTTATATGTGTTTGTAAGTCCTGGTGTTTTTGTTATGTATTTGTCTGAATATTTTTTTATCATGCCTAATCAGAAGGAATTGTGATAGGAATTGTTTCTGTTTTTAGATTCCACATTCTGGTTACCTCTATTTTCAGGTCTTTGTATTTTGAAAGTTTCTCCATTTCTTTTAGAGACACGTTGTCATCCGCTGGAATTGATACATCAATTAGAAAAAAAATTTTTCTTCATGATCTCTGACAACTATATCTGGTCTGTTGGCCTTTATTTCTCTATCTGTGTGTATTGGCATATCCCAAAGTATGATTACTTTCTCGTTTTCTGTGACCTTTTCTGGTGTGTGCCTATACCATCTTTTTTCTGTTGCTATTCCATAATATTGGCATAGCTTCCAGTGTATATAGGTTCCAACTCTGTCATGTCTGTGAATATATTCCTTCTTAGCCAGGACTGGGCAGCCAGAGATAATATGATTTATTGTTTCTTGTCCATCTCCACATGTTCTGCAGTTACTTGTTATATTTCTTTTCATTACATGTTTTTGGTAATTTCTGGTGGGGAGGCTTTGGTCTTGTGCTGCAATTAAAAATCCTTCTGTCTCTGCTTTGAGTCCTGAGCTTCTCAACCATTGTTGGGATTTTTCTTTGTCTATTTCTTTTGCATTTAGTTTAGTCCAGTATTTGCCATGAAAGGGCTTTTCTTTCCATCGTTTTACCATGGTTCGTTGCTGTTCTATTTTTAGTTTGGATTTCATTTGTTTTATAGTTTTGTTGTTTCTTCTTCTTCTTCTTCTTCTTCTTCTTCTTCTTCTTCTTCTTCTTCTTCTTCTTCTTCTTCTTCTTCTTCTTCGTATTTGTTAGGTGGTATGATTTCTTGTTTGTATTTGTCAGCTTCCTTAAATACTGAGAACAGTTTTTTGTTTTGCTCGTGTTTTGCCGCTATTTGTATCAGTTTTCCTTCCTTCTGAAGTAGATATTTTTGCAGTCCTGTGGTGGTTATATTATAGTAGTTTTCCAGCTGTATAAGGCCTCTACCACCATCTATACGTTGTATATATAGCCTTTCTATGTCAGATTTTGTGTGATGCATCCTAGATCCTGTCATTATTTTTCTTGTTTTCCTATCTATTTTGGTCAGTTCATTTAGTGTCCAGTTAAGGATATTGTAGCTGTAACTTATAACTGGGACGGCTAAAGTGTTGATACCTATTATCTTGTTTTTAGCATTGAGCTCTGTTTTCAGTATTGATCTAACTCGTCTATAATATTCTTTTTTTATTTTCTCTTTCATTTGTGTGAGTTGTGTCTTATCTAGTTCATGGATTCCCAAGTATTTGTAAGTTTGGCTTTGGTCTAATTCTTTTATTTCATTGGTTTTATCTAGTGTGATGTTGCAACTCTTAACTAGTTTTCCTCTTTTCAGGGTTACTTTGGTGCATTTCTCTTATCCAAATTTCATATCTATTTCTTTGGTAAATCCATGAACTGTCTTTAGTAGTGTTTCCAGCTGTTGGTCATTTGTAGCGTATAGTTTTAGGTCATCCATATATAAAAGGTGGCTGATCTTTTTGCCGTAACATTTATATCCACATCCAGTTCTGTTTAGCATATCCGATAGAGGTGACAGTGCCAAGCAGAAAAGGAGTGGAGAGAGCGTATCTCCCTGGAATATTCCTCTTCAAATGGGGATGGCTTTGGTTTTCACAAGTCCCTCTTATGTTTGGAGCTGTAGCACTGTTTGCCAAAAATTCATAGAGTGTCCTATATACTTTATAATTGTTGGTGCAACTTTGTTCATGGCTAGTGTTTCGAGAATCCATGTGTGGGGGATGCTATCAAACGCCTTTTTGTAGTCGATCCAGGCCATACTGAGGCTTTTCTTCTTTCTGTGGCTGTCTTCAGTTATGGCTTTATTGATCATTAGTTGATCTTTACAGCCATATGAGCCTTTGCGGCATCCTTTCTGCTCTTCTGGAAACAGGTTGTTTTTGTCCAGGTGCTTGTTCAATCTTTGCGATATTAATGCAGTAAATGCTTTGTACATTGTAGGGAGACAGGTTATAGGTCTGTAGTTTTCTGGTTTTGCTGTCTCATTTGATTTGGGAATTAAGATGGTTTTTCCCTTCGTGAGCCATTCAGGCATTGTCTCTGGCTCTGCCAGTATGTTGTTAAAATTTTCAGCCAGCTTTTTGTGCATTCCTGTTAGATATTTCAACCAGAAGTTGGGGATCTTGTCATGCCCAGGTGCCTTCCAGTTGATTAGTCTTTGCAGTGCCTGGGTGACCTCTTCAGTTGTTATGGGGGTCCAAAGTTGCTCAGATGCTGAGTTTGTTGTTTTAATACTCCATTTTTTTGGTTGTTCGTTCGCCGACCATATTTCTCTCCAGAATTCTTCCACTTCTTCTGCCGTTGGAGCTGCAGTGATTTCTATTTCATTTTTGCCAAGTTCTTGGTAGAACTTTTTGGAGTTGGAGTTGAACTCTTTGTTTTGTTCAAAGAAACGTTGACGTTTCTCGTACCGGCGGATCCTTTGTGCTTTGGCAAGGATATCTTGCTTTAGCTTTTCTTTTATCTCAGGTAAATCTTTTTCTGTGGTGTTGTATTTGCAGAGTATTTTTGTTTTCTTTTTGTTGCTCAGTAGCATTGATTGTCTACTGATTTCATTAAGAATTGACAGATCTTTTCTCATCTTTTGTATTTTGTTTTGGATGTTATTTATCCACAGGGTTTGTTTGGGTGGTGGTACTCCTGTTAGGATGGGTTTGAGTGAGTATCCAGCTTCTTTTGTGGCTGCAGTGGCTGCTGCATATACTAAGTCATTTAGCTCAGTGATATCGCTTTTTCTTTCAGTGGCTATTAGTTCCGTGACGACTAGGTTTATGTTGTTTATAATAGATGTTGTTGTTTTGTCTATTTTGATTTTTGGGAGGTATGGTCGGTGGTCCATTTTGAGCTCTGTGGTTTTCAGTTCTTTGATTATTCTACTTTTAATAGTTTCATAATCATTAGGCTCCCCTTCGTTGTTTCCAGGTTTTAGATTTGTGTCGCTTTCTATCTCATTCGTATGTTTGTTTGTCGTGTATTATTATGTATCCTTACGGTCTGGGTTTGTTGTTTTTTGTTTACATCGTTTTTGTTGGAAATGTTCCGTTTGTCTTCGTGTTTTACTGTTTCAGTGTTTATATTATTGGGCATCGTTGCGTGGCTTCTATCTACATTTTCCAGATGTATTTTTTCTTTTAAATGTTCTATTTCTACTTCTGATATTTTTTTTTGCATTGAGTATATATCTCCGTATATTTGCTAGTTTATTAAGGTTCATTGTTGTATCCAGGTCTTTATTTATGTTATTTTTCTTTTTATTACTTTCTTCTTCTTCTTCTTCTTCTTCTTCTTCTTCTTCTTATTATTATTATTATTATTATTAATATATTATTATTCATGAAGGTAGCAAACTGGCAGAATCATTAGTACACCAGGCAAAATGCGATATTTCGACTGTCTTCGTGTTTTGAGTTCAAATTCTGTTGAGGTTGACTTTGCTTTTCATCATTTCAGAGTCAATAGAATAAATGCCAGTAGATCACTGGGGTCAATGTAATCAAATATCCTCTCTCGCAAATTTCACACCCTGTGCCTATAGTAGAAAGGATTAATAGCATTCAGTCAATCGATTAATCACCTAGATTTGTCAAAAATCCTTTTGTTTCCATTCATGGCCTCATCAATGACATGTCTTCAGGTCTCTCTGCATGTGTGTATCATTGGCATGGTGATCCTCTTGAGATACAAAATCTGTTTCAACACGAGTGGCTGTGTGGTAAGTATAGGTGCAGGAGTGGCTGTGTGGTAAATAGCTTGCTTACCGGCTACATTGGTTCCAGGTTCATTCCTACTGCATGGCACCTCGGGAAAATATCTTCTACTATAGCCTCAGGCCGACCAAAGCCTTGTGAGTGGATTTGGTAGATGGAAACTGAAAGAAGGCCATCGTATATATGCCTATATATATATATATATATATGTATGTATGTGTGTCTGTGGTTGTCTCCCCAACATTGCTTAACAACCGATGGTGATGTGTTTATGTCCCTGTAACTTAGCAGTTCGGCAAAAGAGACCGATAGAATAAGTACTAGGCTTCCAAAGAATAAATCCCGGGGTCGATTTGTTCAACTAAAGGCACAGTCAAATGACTGAAACAAGTAAAAGAAAGTAAAAGGGAGTATTGAAAATCTTGTAAATAAAAAAGAAAAACAAAATATGTGTGTGTGAGAGAGAGAGAGAATCATCTTAATTCCTATCTAAATATGTTCAACAACTAGCACCACAATCAAAGCAAATTTAATATCGGTTTAACTTAATTCATACAAACCAAGCTGGTTCTCTGATACAAAACATTTTACTTTAAATAATCCACATTTAAATTAAAAGCTTCCACTGCTATTTTATGTCAGAATCTTTTAAGGTATGTTCCAACATCAGCTTAACAAGTAAGTGAATTAGTGGTTTTAGTCAATCCTCCAAACTCTTTGATTTTATTTTCAAAATTAATTGGAGCACATCTTATTGAAGTTGATACCTTTAATCATAGACCCCAAAATCTCCTACTTTGTCCTCATTGTATGTCCTTTATTCTTATTATATATATATCTCTCTCTTATCCTTTATTTTTTTCCTTACTTTAATCATTGGACTATGGCCATGTTGGAGCACTGCCTCGAAATGTTTAGTCTAACAAATTGACCCCAGCACTCAAGTTTTAAGTTTGACACTTATTCTATCAGTCTCTTTCGTGAGTCACTAGGTTACAAGGACATAATCAAACCAACACCAGTTGTCAAACAGAGGTGAGAAGATAAACTCATGCATAAAGACACATTCACACACACACACACACACACACATGTATACGCATAATAGGCTTCCACCCAGTTTCTGTCAACTAAATTCACAAGTCATTGGCTGGCCGAAGCTATTGAAGAAAACATGAGCCCAAGGTGGCAAACAGTGGGACTGAAACCAAAACCAGGTGATTGCAAGTGAGCTTCTTAACTATACAACCATACCTGTGACTCGTTTTTGAGTAAAGATCATAACTAATCCATTGTTAACAATGTATACAACCTCTCTCAATACACGGTTGGCTGGTTCTAATTTGATTTTGATTTTTCAACACCAGAAATTTACGCATCATTTTCTCAACAGATAGCATTTACTCATTTACTGCAGAATCATTCAAAATTTCATCAACCTTTACTGCATAAAGTATTTTTATATACCAATCTATCTTTTGTCAAAGAATGTCATGTTTGAAACTATCTTTTGTTGAGATATTTCAAATTTATTGAGGCTTGCAGAAAATACCATTTCTATTTTTTGGTAGATACTTAACATCATTACTAGAATAACCATGGAAATTAATTTTGCAGTTGAAAGGTTAATAAGATGAAGCCTTTGCTCTCTGCCTTTAACCCTGATCTTCGTAGCCACTGATGGGTGTGCTTTTCGTCAACATCAGCTTGCTAGAGGCCACTTAATTGCATCTGTTCCCACTAAACAGTGACTTCTGTGTAAATTTTCCTTGATCACAGTGACTGCTTAGTACTGAATTTAAATTTACACATTTCTTATATATACCATTCTGACCAATTATTAATTTCAATCTTAGTGGTGACCCTGTTAGCTATCAGTGTTTTAATCAATGCCATTTGGTAATTTTTAATTAGTTCTTCACCAGATTCTGCAATGTGAATGTAACTGTCAACTTATTGTATTCATGAACATCTTATCATTGAACTGTTGTGGTATGAAATAAAGTGTGTGCAGATATAAAAAGTCATGAACCATGATTCAGAATCATGGTTCATGACTTTCTGTACACAAAATAATTTGCAATAAACTTTTAAACAAACTGGAATTTACTTTAGTTCTCTCATACTGGATCAGTAAAAATATCACACTTAGCTTTCATAATGGGCTTTTTTTTAAAGGGCTGCTGAACAGAAATGATGATAATATTGGTGAAGAGGAAATGTAGGTGGAAAATGAGAAGATGACGATGATGACGACGATGATGATGATGATGATAATGATGATATCATCATCATCATCAAGAACCACAGCAACAACAACTGATGCAAAATGACAAATTTAAAATTTAAAAATCCAGAAATGTTACCATGTGATCTGTATGCTGTATATAATTATAAAATGTTCATATCCAATAATTTAAGTTTCAAAAATATTTCTTTTAACTTGAATTTTTCCATTATATTTCTGTCATGAAACCTGAAATAGTGTTGTTGTAATAATTGTCTGTTTAAATTTTATCTTATTCTAAGACAATATAAAAAGTTTTTCTTTTTTTTTTCCCAATTGATTATCATCTGACACACAGTGTTACTAATCATCTTTTCTGACTTTCTAACAATGCTTTCGCAGATATTGGTCGTAGTATTTTCAAAAGAAAAAGGGGAATTATGGTTATCACTAATAGATCTGCTTTAGTAAATCTACTATTGAAAAGTGATTATTATATTTTCAATTCATATTCTTTAATAGCATCTTTATTCCTTTTGTCACTGATTGATAGACAGATTAATTCTAAAATTTCATTTATAATTTTCAAATTTTATTTGAATCAATAAATTACAAAACTCATCTTCCAGTTATTTTAGTTATGCTCATTGCTAATCAATATAGAACAGTGGTAAGTTAACAAATCTTGAAATATGAAGTATAGCAAAAAATTAGGGACACGAATTTAAGAATATGCTACAATAAGCCTGAAAAATACATATGGTACAGGTCAGAAGAAATTTCAGGGCTACAAATCTTAAAATTATATCCTGTTACATGTGATGCTTGCTTTTTTTTTAAAAATAAAAAAGAAGACATTTTACATTGCTAGAGTGTCAGTAAACTTAGTGCTATATAATGACATCTACATTCAATGAAGGTAGACTTAAAATGATGTATTTTGATATAAGGTTGTACAGCACATGGATAATTATTCACAGTTGATGACAAAGGTAAATCAGAAGTAAAGAACTAACCTGAACATTAGTCTTATGAAATTGCAATCAAGTTTTTAAGTTAAATAGAGGGGCAAATCAAATATAATTCATTCAAGAGATATACAAAACTGTTACTTTAGGGTAAATGTTAAAAGATTAAGCAAATGAAAACAGTTAACTAAATTTTGGGTAAGTAGACTTCAGATAACTTACTTTTCAACATCATTATATTATACATGATTTTTGAGAGACGGGAAAATTGTGAATCATAATTGTTGTATTTAGAGCATTCAATTTGTTTCTCCTCATTTTAGGGGCAAAATATTTCAGCATTTCTATTTGAAATCACTTACAAATGAAGTCTCTGTTAAACCAAACTAGTGATCTACAAGGGGCTGCTGGCTTTAAGGGTACCATGAAAGATTTGGGTGGAGGACCAAATTTCCAATTTCTTTTACAGGGCTTAGGAAAACTGAAGGATCACTGCAATAAGTGTGTGAATCTGAGAGGAGAATATGTTGGATAAAATCATAATTAAATGAGCCTTCTGTGTTTTGTGTTGCCCAAAGTCAGGAACTTCTCAACATCCCCTTGTAATGTAACTTATATACCTATTCATTTGTAAAATTAAAAATAAATTATTCTTTTCAGTATAGAAGCATTTCCACAGGTCCATTAGTACTTGCAATTCACTCTTGGTACAAAAAAAACAGTTCTCCATTCCAATTCTATAGTTTAATCAATAGATTTGTATATCCATCCGTGACTTGTTAAAACAATATGCCAATGCTGCCCCTGAACATTGAACCACTCTCATCTTAACCTATGATTTTTATATTAGCAGTCTACTGCTTCTTAATACTTGCTGCATTATTACTGTATTCCTTCCTTGCTGTATTGATCCATGCCACAATCCACTGACGTTAATGTTGTGATACAAATAAAGTTCCTTACAATAAAGAGCATCAATTCTCATTTATGACTATGAGGGATAAAATTTGAAGACTTTTTGCATGCAAGCAATCAATGATGTATGTAAATCTAAGTCTCTATTCATGTTCTTAATCACCCTAATATTTCACTTGTTAGAATAACTACTTCAAGATAATATTCCATTTACTAACATTAGTTTTATTCTTTGTAGTTAACTTTATGGTGTTTTGCTTGTTAAGGAAAATCTTAGTACCTTCGTGTGAGTGGGCTATTCAGATGAATGTTGTTAATGTAATCAATTAAATTTTATCCTAATTATTATTAATAAGTCATCTAACCTCATTCATAAAATATATACCCTAACTCACTCACACACACACACACACATGTATATATGAATATATTTATTGGATATACTTTTATGATATTCTTTTAGTCAAGATTCTCTCTCTACATGTGTGTGTGTGTATGTGTATGTGTATATATATATATATATCTGTGTATATATATATATATATATATATATAAAGTAGAGTCCGCAGTAATCCATAGGTAGGAGAGGTGCAGCCGGAGGGTAAAATGTCCAAAAGAGAATCCGTATAGGGTAGAAAGGTAGAAGGTCCAGTGGAGAAGTTTGTGTGTGATAAGAGGTGACAGGATCAATTGGTGCGACCACATGAGCATGTGATATATGGGGGAGAATTCATGAAAAGAACAAAAGACGAAGACAGGTGGTGTAGAAGCCAAACAGATGTATTAGTATAACACTCAGGATATCCTTCTTGCTTATTCTGATTATAATCACCCCATTTTGAATTATATGGATAATACCATACTAAATTCTGGTGCCTTTAACCTAAGTACCATATTCAACTGAATTTGAATTTTACTGAACTTATTTATATATATGTTGTAAACTCAAGCTTCACAAGCAATATGTGATGCTACAGAAGATATGCCTATTGCTTTGTGCAAACAGACACACACACCTGTATGCATGTATACATATATATATATATTTCATATCTGTGTATATGTATACATATGTGTATGCATGTATGTATGTTTAAGTGTATAAATATTTTGTGTATGTGAGTGTATGTCCCTTTATTTTATATCTCTCAGTTGTAATTTGTTTTCTTCCTCCTTTCATTTTTGTGTACATGTTTATTCTATTTAAAAAGTAGTTGTTTAACCTTATTATCTTAGAAGGTTGTCAAATGTTAACTTTTCCTTCTAAACCGTATACCAACCCTTTACATAAATACTGCTATCATCTTAATGGCCTTCTGTTTCACAGTAAATACCTATTAGCATTTTCAATTCATTGTGTTTATTATATAATTGTCGCGTGTAGCATATAATCATTCTACTGTGTAGCCCTATTTCTCTAAATGCTGCAAGACAATTGTTATAGATTCAAAGGTTTACATTTTTTTTGTTACTGTAAAACTAGATAAAGTTTTAATCAAAGTACATGTAAACAGCCTTAACTTTGCAATCTTTAATAAGACAAACATTGGCAATTAGATAATATATATATATATATATTTCCCTACATTTTTAGACTGTTTATTTAAAATATTAAACAGTAAATACTTTATATATTCCTACTATTAAGCATACTGTTCATAATATGTTGAAGGTGTTATTATACAAAATTTAGCAGTTCGATTTCCAGTCTTATTTTCTAATGAATCCTAAACCTTTATCTTCTCATTTTTATTATTGATCTTTATATCTAGTTTACCATCTATTATGTAATTTTGTTAATTACCTGCTTTGGTCACCAGTTATTGGGCTGTTTATTGTACTGTCATTGGCTAAGTTGAATGCAAGAGGCTGCATGTTTAAACAAGAATGACCCAACAGTAACTGATAACAGTAACAGTATTTCTATATATCTATCATTTCATACAGTTTAAATATTACATATGAAAAACCTACAAACTTGTCAAAGTTACTTATTTCCCTGTAGATTGAAAAGTAATGAACAGCTCTGATAAATTTTTTATTCTTATCAGAGTTTCATCAGAGATGTCTACATCATTTGACTAATCCCAGAAAACAAGCTGCCAGTCCGTTCATATACACATCAATTGTAGTAGTTTCAAAGAAATGGAGCTATTAATTTGCTTAGTGAAAACATATAACTGTTTATTTAATATGAGAGGCATGTCAGCAGAGAACCCAGTCAACACAGTATGAAAGTATGATATAACATATGTAAATTTACATTGAAAATCACGAGGCCAGCAGTTTTGTGGGAGGTGGTAAGTTGATTAGATCAACCCCCAATGCTCAGCTTCTACTTATTTCATCGACTCCAAAAGGATGAAAGGCAAAGTTAACCTCAGTGGAATTTGAACTCAGAATATAAAGTCGGACACAATGCCACTAAGCATTTTGCCTGACATATAACAATTCTGCCTGCTCACTGCCTTGTACTTCCTTTAATATTGAAAACTATTCCTATCAGAACCTTATCTTGTTTTAACGGGTTAGAAATTTATTTATTTTTTAAAACTGCTGAATATTGCATCATTGATTTTATGATGATCTTGGCTCACGTTTCCTAAATTCATAACCACCTATCATATCTTTCTACTTGTACAGTCCCTTCCTTCTATTTACAGCCATTTGCAATCATATATGCTCTCAGATTTCATATCATTCCCACAGTTTCAAAAAGCCACCTTCAACAAGACTGAAGTTACAGTGATTCTGTTTAATAATATTAAACTTTACATTTTTTAGTGAATCATTTCATTTCATATCTGTTGTTTTATTTCCCAGATCATATGTGTTCATGGGCACACAGAAGTGTGTGTGTGTGTGTGTGTCTGTGTGTGTGTGTGTGTGTGTGTGTGTGTGTGTGTCTGTATGCATGCAGTGTATGTGTGTGCATACATGCAGTCCTTTACATTTCAGAGTCTTTGCCTTCCTGAAAATCTTGCCATAACTCAGAATTTTGTAATGTAAAACCGATTTTCCTATTGACTTCCATGTTATTAATTATGATTTGTTCCAACAGAATTGTTTAAAACAAAAACGAACCAGAAAACAAAAACATGTGCAACAACCACTTTTATTCCTAAAAAAATAATTTTTAAAGAAAACAGTATAGTATATGCACAAAAAACATTTTGAAGAGAATTGTGTGAGGGAAAAATATGAATATGGTGCTGTATGGCAATATACTGACCTCAAAAGATGCTGACTGCTGTGTGATGGTAGTTAATAGAAAAGACAGACACTATTTTCTCTTCTGATAATTACCATCAGCATCTGCTCCAGAACATACCAAAGTTGTTGACATTTATGATGCACGATATTTTTGTAAAGCTCGGAGGAGGAACAGAACTCATTATGAACTCCTCCTGTAATTTTTATGTCATGTTCTCAATATGACTATTATCAGTAAAAACCTGACATTTCTCTATAAGCTGCAAAATCTTTAGCCATGTTCTTTACAGTTAACTGCGATTTATTTGATTGCCTCCTTCCAGTCACCTTGAATAAATATAATACACAATGCTGTATTTTTCTTCTTTTTTTTCAGTTTCATCCAACAGCAGCAACAATAGACAATAAAACCACAGCAAACAGTAAAACAGTAGAATATGGGGAAAGAAATTATATTCTGCATCAGCAAAAAAGTAGCCATCTTATTACTTCGAACACAAGAATGGAAATCATAAAATAAATTGGTGACAGAATGAAATAGTCAGATTGATTAAAACAAGCAGTGAGACTAAGATTAGTTGAAGTGGAGAGTGCACAAGCAAGAAGAAATAAAGGAGGGAGCAGATATATGGTGGCGAGAATGTCAAAGGAAATGAAAGGCAAGATCAGTTGAAATGGTGCACTTACAAAACCAGTGATTGTAGAAGGATGAGGGTATGTGTTTGCAGTATAGTTAATAGGAAAGGAAAATAACAAATACTTGTAGAAGGAATGAATAAACTTACTATGTTAAATTAGGTGACTGTAAGCAAGAAAATTTTGTAGAAAATGAAAACTGAACATTGATGAGAAATCAAGAATATTAAAGTACCACATCATTATTTCTAAAAATTATTTAAAAACATATATAGATATCATGGTTTCAGTTTTGAGCATATTTACTTAAGAATTACGTGCTGTAATATTGTTGGTTATACATAAGTGAAGAAATTTGGCTGTTTTCCATGATACAAAGGATGCTCATGTGTGTGTGTATGTGCATGTGTGCATGCATGTATGTGTGTACTTATGAGTGTTTGCCTTTATACATGTATATATATATATATGTGTGTGTGTGTGCATAACATAGATATATACTCTGCGTATGTGTGTGTATATATATATATATGTGTGTGTGTATATATATATGTGTGTGTGTATGTATATATATATGTATATATATGTGTGTGTGTGTATATATATATATACATATATATATATATATATATATATATATATATATATATATTATATATATATATATATAAAATTTTATATAGAGTTACCCAAGGTTTCATGCCCATAAACCCAAAGTTTGTCGACATCTCATCAGACTCTACACAAATAAAAATTTTTAAATACCTATGTCACAGACGTGGGGAAATGCTCAGAACTCGAGGAATATGTAAAAACATGAATAAGTAAAATATTTCTTTGCGGTTGTTGAATGCACCAGGCTTCTCAAAGTCCTTAAGAATTTTGGTTCTGTCTGCAATGCAGATCTTGCAATGGCCACTTCCATTAATATATGGGCCCAAAAAATCAATTAATTTCTACCTTACATCACACTGGTTCCCTTGATCTTTGAGGTGCCACACATAGTGGACCAGGGATGTGACAAACCATCTTTATGGGACTTTGAAGGATGTCTAGTGGTTAAGAAAATGTTTCTTGACCGAAGTACTCGCTGAACCAGTATGTTTATGTACATGAAATGTGGTCCTATTAGCACTCCTGGTAACATATGACACAGGGATGGTCATCCCATCGGTGTCAAAGGTGAATGTTTGGTCCTCATTTGAGGTAGAAGAGCTGGGGATGGCAGATATCTCCTCCAAGCTGCTGGTTCTGGATAGGTCATTATTTCCAGGCACGGCATTTTTGCAGCTCTTCCTTTTCTGGGTGCTAGGGTCAGGTCTCTAGGTGATGCAGTCCTTAAACCCACTCGATGTCAGTACCTCATTGTAGTAGGAGGTAGCAGCATCGAAGATATCTTGACTCAATGATAGATTCGAAATCCTCTTGCTGACACCTTTTACTAGGTTCTTGAAAACAAGGAGAGGACAGGAGGCTGCGCTAATATAAGACAGTCCCTCATTTGGTTTGTGATAGGGCCTGTATGTACCAGAGTCCAGATCTAAAGTAACATCTAAAAATTCTGCTGTGGTGAGATTAGTCTCAATGATGATCTTGAGACCCATTGAGCCTAAGGTGCTAATTAGGTCCTTTTTAAGTCTAACATGTGGCCATTGGCTCCTCTAGAGCTGGCTAGGGTGTCATCTCTGTAGAGGCCAAAGAGGACTGAAGTAAACCCCTTCCCTAAGCTGTCCAGGATGTACAATCCGATAAGATCACAGACATCAGTACAGTCATATGCTCTCATAGCTATATCAAAGGAGCCCTCAGGGTCAGATTGCTTGACCCAAGCTGAATCTTTGCTAAACAGCACCATCTTCCTGGCATGCATGATATCTCTAACATCACTATCATTAATATCTGTGAAGCCCTTGGCAAAAGAAAGTGTCTTCAATAATAACTCTTTAGAAATAGATGGATAAAAGTCAACAATGTTGAACTGTGTAAATCTAGCCCTGCCTCTGTCCCAGTTGGCAATGAATCATGAGGTTTCTTCATTGGTGCTGCACCATAGAGGGAGGCTCGCATGTCTACTTATGTCATCATTAATCCTCCTCAGTATATACTTATTCGCCTGGCCAATATCAGACTTGGCCAGGTTGATCAGGCAGCATTTGGGACTAGATGCAAAATTCAGCTTGTGATCTTTCTGAGTTATAAAAGCATTTCACTTGACCATGATCTCTACTCTGTCTGCTATATCTAGATTAATTGCTATTTGTTCTAGCCTCACAGTTAATGCTATTGTAAGTGTGTAGGGAAGCATGTCTGTATTTTTGTGTGATTGAATCATTTAAAAGCCTGTTATAAGTGTATGTATGGGCCAGATAGAGATTTTATTTCATGTATATCTTCACGGAGTTTGCTTAGCAAAGAGGAAAAGGAATTATGGAATTTCAGCCTGGGTATTATGCTTCAAAGGCCTTGGGTTCCTTGGTTCTTGGTGAGAAATTCCTTATGTATTAGCCTCAGAAGGTGGCATGCTTTGATCATAGAAAAACGCCTTCCATCTCATACTCCTTATAAGGTTTATCATTTTCTCCAGTAACGTTTTCATGTAGACCTCATTAGAAGGTATAGGGATATTGTTTGTAGAATATCCTATAAATATATATAAATATATATATATATATTTGAGTAATTGAATGAATTATCTTATTAAGGATAATTCGAAAGATAACCGATACCTGGGTAGCAAATTCACATCAGAAAGAACACAGTTGAAGCTATGTCCCTAGTGCATAGACTACGTGTCTTCGTGCGGAAATTTGTATGTTTATTTAAAAATTATAAGTATATGAAAGAATGGAGTTGAACGACTAGTTAACAAATATCCTTTATTCTCGACATTTGTTTCGAAGGCTGCATATTCCTAATTCCGAAGGAATAAGGAGTATGCACTTTTAGCTGACCGCTCTCTTAAACCTTTAGAAACTTCTAGATTCTTCTACATTCAGCCACTCTGATGTCACTCATTATGAAGAGACACTCATTATCGCCATGGGCTCCTTGAGAGCGGTCAGCTAAAAGTTTTTTGTGCCTTTTGATGTCGACATAAGTTCCTTGATTTTCCTGATGAGAAATCTGCATTATATACTGGTCGTGCACATCTTTACATTTCCCTAGTCATCCCGCAAAGCCATTGAAATATCTATAGAAGTGACTTTTTTGTGAATTTTCTATCCAAAACCCAATCAAAACTTGATACGCTAATTGAATGCCAGCTAGCTGTATGTGATTGGTCGGAGATTTGGACAGTACTCGCGTGTATGTGTGCACGCATGCAGCTGTATATGCATGCACTACCACTATGACTCAGCGTTGCCGGGTCATAGTGCTAGTGTATATATAAAAGATATAAACACATGTATATATATCTATCTTTTATATTTTACATGTCTCAGTCATGAGACTATGGCTATGCTGGGACACCACCTTGAAAGATTTTAGTTAAATGAATTGACCCCAGTACTTACTTATTTCTAAAGCTTGGTACTTATTCTATCAGTCTAAGTTACTGGTTATCAAGTGGTGACCGGAGACAAACACAGATACACACACACACACACACACACACACTAACACACACATACATGACAGGTTTCTTCAAGTTTCTGTCTACCAAATCTACTCTCATGGTTTTGGTTGGCCTGAAGCTTTTGAAGGGAACACTTGCCCAAAGTACCATGCAGTGGGGCTGAACCAAGAACCATGTAGTTGGGAAGCAAACTTCTTACACCGTCACACCTTAAATATATATGTATATATATATATATATATATATATATATATATATATATATATATATATATATATATATATATATATATATGTATGTATGTATGTATGTATGTATGTATGTACATATATATATATATATATATGTGTATATATGTATGTAGGTATAAGGAAATGTAAGGTTGCCTTTCTTAATAAATATACAATTTAATCATACTGTGAGAATTAAAATTGCCTGTTTCTTCTTACATTTTAAATTGTGGAAAACGCTGTGACCTGCACTGTGAATTAACTTATCTAAAGCAGAACAGGCCTTGAAGTAAGGCAGGCAACAAGAATAGAATAAAACACTTGGCAGTTTGTCAAGGAATTGTAATCAATTTACTCAGGCTCCTTCATAAACTGCACAGGGCAAACATTCACTTGCATGGATTAATACCCTGTCAATTGAAAATGTTGGTAATTTGCTGAATAGCAACAAATAGTAGTCACACTAAAAGTGGGCATTGATATTTGTGTTCCATGCAAACATTGTGGAAAGTTTATTGACTGCTTGTGATTACCCACCACTTAAATGCTGGTATGATTCTACAACACTTTGAGATCAACAGGATAATGAGAGCATTTTCGTCAGTCAATATCTTATCTGTTCTGGATGTTATGACTTAATATCCTTATAGAGATGACTATCTACTTTTGGATGCCACTGTGACAAGTTCTGTTGCAGCAATTCATATCCTTAATTAATATCCCAAACTCCACTCTTCTTGTGGAGCTTGTTACTTCATCTTCAAGAGCAATAGAGATTTCCAAATATTAAATGGAATCTCAATATTTTTCTATCAACAACTTTTGAAACCTGTGATATTTGCTACCCTTTGACAGAATCGTTTTCATCTAAATTTAATTTTCAATCTACTGAGATAAGTTGGGCACAGTGAGAAGATACATGACTCCATAAACAAAACTCACTAGATATTGTACAAGGAAAGAATGCCATTGTTTTGTTTTACTTCAACTAATTTTCTTTCCTAGTTGTAAGTGCATGCATGTGTAGTTTATTGAAACCAAATTTTTAACTTGCAAGTCAATTCTCATCCCATTGTGATCTTCAGGTGTGAATGGTTACAACTCTGTTTAGGTGGAATATTTATAGTTGTTTGTATAGATATAGTATCATGCTTATGTTTATATCTATTAATTGCTTTGCATTTTGCATTTGCTATTATTTTTTAGTCTGTACATCTTTTCCTTTTTGTTTATGATGATGAGATGCATTTTTAATTTGCTAATTCTTTCTAGCTGTATCAATTAATTTAGTTAAGGCAGTTATTTTGTTAAGTTTGTTTTGTTGTATTTAGTGGGGGGGGGGGGATTATGGTAGTGTGCTGGCAAATGTTGTCAGAAACTTTTTAAAGATGTTTGTGAGTGAGTTTGTCTGTGAAAATTATTAATGTTGGTTTTATTGAAAAACATATTTCAAAGCTGTGAATTTCTGGCATGGCTTTTAGAAATTATTTGTGTTTATTTAAATTAGAGCATGTTTTAGGGTATTTTGTTTTCTGTGTGAGTGCATGTGTCCTATATGAACTTCTAGATTGTATATACTTATTGATGTGTGCATATTATAACTGATTGGTTATGACTAGACTATTTATGAATATAGCCTACTGTGCATATACAAGGGGGTACCCAAAAGAAATCAGAATTTTGCAATGTTATTTTATTCACCTAGTTTTACATGTTTACATTTTTATTGCCTTCAGAGTATTCTCCATTTGAAGCAATGCATCAATCCAGACGTGTTTTCCACTGTTGGAAACAATGCTGGAATTCTTGCTAAGTGATACCTTTTAATGCTGCCATCAGTTTCTTTCTTCACCTCTTCCACATCTGCAAATTCCATAGCTCCAGCTTTGGTCACAAGTGATAACCTTCAACAAAAGGTCCAAGTCAACTTCCAAATGATCTTTCAGTTCCTGACATGCATTCAGCCGTGACTGCTTTTGATCTTTCCTGAGCAAGCAAGGCACAGATTTTGCTGAAACTTTTTTCATTCACAACTCCTCACTCAAAATTTGTTTGCCAGAGCTCCAGGATACACCAGTCATATCAACAAGTTTGTGAATTGTTCAGTGATGGTCCTCCAAGATCAGTTCAGGAATTTTCCTGATGTTTTGATTTGTTCAGGAGGTCAACAGTTGTCCTGAATAAGGTTGGTCTTCAAGCGACAAATGACTAATCCTAAAGCAGGAAAACCACTCATAAACTTGTGTTTTGCTAATGGCACCGTCCTTGTAAGCTGTTTAAAGCATGTAAACTGCTTCGGTTGCCCAGCAGAAAACAGAATTTCACAGAAGCAAGCTGTTCCTTCATTTAATCCATCACAAAAATCAATGAACATGGGAGAAGCACTGCAAAACAACGATGCATCACGTGGCAGTACAACCTCACATGATGATGCCAGTCAGCAGACTGATGCTGAGGGTTACATCAAGTGACTTCTAGTGGTAGAAACCTGAACCTCAACAGACTTATCTCACAGAGAATATTTCCATTTGCTTTTGGGTACCCCCTCATGTAAATATATGCATATACACATAAGAATATAAAGAATTTTGTTTCTATAATGGATTGAAATGCATTGCTTATTCGAATTGTAGGTTTTCAGGTACAAATGTGAGAGTGTGTGTATAATGTCTGTGTATTTTGTGATCAAGGCCTGTTTAATAGCCAACCAGCTATTAATACAAGCTAATGAACAGATAGAAGCTTGAGACAACTTCTACACCAACACATATAAATACACCACAAAAACCAATTTCTAACAGTTCTCACCTAAAGATTGAAGTGGCTTGGAACTGTCATGAGATAAATATACAGTTTTAAGAAACCATATGCTCTTATACTTGTACTGACCACATTACTCTCATTCATTTGATATAATTCAACATTTAATTTGTTTGTTGCATTTGCTGATAGACTGTTTTAAAAGTCCTTGACCACATCTCATTCAAGCACAGAAACATCTACATCCACATCTAAAAACCTACAATTCAAAGGCATAATGTATGTTCCATACACTTCTGGTACTCAGAAGTATTTCATATTCTGTAATATAACACCCAGTGTGTATCCACACACGGAAGTGCAATATATCACACAAGACCAGGCAGTGATAATTTGAGAATGTTTGATGTCTGCACTGGTTGATGCATTAAAGAAGCACATGGTAAAACTTCAATGCAGGCAGAAGCAGCACCTGATATTCCATGCTACTGCATTTCATATGAACATACATAAGTTATTTGCAATTTGTTGATAGGATGACAGAAGAGGGATTATGTAAGAATAAAGTAAAGGGAAAGCATTCATTTGTACAATATTGTATGCAAGGAAGCAAGAATGCAGTATCTTATTCTTCACTGCATATCTGTATAGTTGTCGTTGACTCGCATATTCCATCATAGTTCGGGTTATTGTTAATTTTGTAGTGGGAAAATGTGCAATCCTTCCTGTGAGCAGTAAATCCCTAATCAATAACTTTTATTCTGTAAGTGGTGATTTCTTGCTTAAAGAATCTTTAATCCCCTTTTAAGTACACAGCTCACAGGGATGCCTCAATAGGGTGAGGCTGAACCCACCACAAACCATTTCAAATTATAGTAAACTCACACAATCACAAAAATTCACTCACACAAATACACACACACATATGCACACCAAGACATCATATATGTATATATACTTATTTGTAAATGCATATTTGTTGGTATAAAATTTGTTTTTCCCTTTAACATGTGTTTGACAGGAACTTATTTGTGGTAAGATTCTGCGATTATATAATTTTCCTGTCATGAATCTTTATTCATTAAGAACATTTTCAATTATAAATCATTGCTTTATTAGTTTAGAAATTCACATGTTTAATATTTTTACTCAACTCAATGTCAATTTTCTAAATTTGGAGATACTCAATTATAATACAGAGTACCCACCCACAAGCACAAACATAATAAATACATACATATATATTTAAATATATATATATATATATATATATATACACACACACACGTACACACATACATACATATATACATACACACACATATATATATATATATATATATATACACACACACACATGTATATATGAATATATATATATGTATACAAATCTGTGTGTGTGCACAAAGATAATCACAAGGCTCTGGTTGGTCCAGTGCTATAGTAGAAGACACTTAACTAAGGTGCCATGGATTTGCACTGAACTCCTCCAAATGATGATGTTGGGAAGGTTCAGTCCCATTGAGTAGAGTGATATAAATATATATAATACCTTGAGAATAATGAAAAGTTTCTCAATAGTTGCTTATAAATTTATTTCAATTTTCTTGATGTTTCCATTAATGTTTATTTTCAAATGAGTAAACTCTTATACAAAAGTAATTTTAAAATAGTACTTACTGAATATTTAAAATCAGATATACATACATATTCTTTGTTTAGAAATACAGCAGTCTCAAAATGGAATAACCTAATAAGAATAACTGGTAATGACAAATAGTTTGAGCATATCTAACAGGGTTTCATCCATTCTTTCCATGTGGTCAAACATTAGTCTATCCATTTTGGTTGTTAGTTCTTTTCTCATTTTTTCTCGCCTTCGCACCTCCTCATTTCTCATCCTCTCCATCCATGTCACGCCAACCATAGCCCCCAAACATCTCATCTCAAACACATCTAGTTGCCTCCTTTCCACCTCTTCCCCCCCCCACACGTCTCTGCACCATATAACATTGTCCGCATAACCATGCCCTCATACACACCTCTTTTTGCTTTCATACTCAACCTTTTATTTCCCAGCATACCTTTCACAACTTCAAGTATCTTCCCACTTCCTCAGTCAACCCCCCCCCCATCCACCATCACATGTGATCCCAGATACTTAAAAACACTCACCTCTAACATCTCACCATTTATACTCACATCCATCCTACCAGCCATTCCATCTTTAGTGAAATATTGAAATACAAGAAATATTTCTTACCAATCTAGCTGAATCATTATTTAACGTGTTTAGAATAATTTTAAAAACAAGTAAATTACTTTACTTGACATCTGGAATGTTACAAAAGTCAAAAAATTTGAATTATCACTCTACTGGTATGTTGGACACAACATTATTATTCAGTAAACCTCTTGCTCCTAAAACCATTCTTCTATTCTTTTACCTGTTTCAGTCATATGACTGTGGCCTTGCTGGAGCACCACCTTAAAGGTTTTTTTTTAGTTGAACAAATCACCCCAGGATTTATTTTTTAAGCTTAGTATTTATTCTATCAGGCCCTTTGCTGAACTACTAAGTTACGGAGACATAAACACACTAACACCGGTTGTCAAATGGTGATGGAGGGACAAACACAGGCACCAAGACACACACGTAGATATACACATATATATATATACATACACACACACACACACACACACACATGTGATGGGCTTCTTTCAGTTTCCATCTACCAAATCCTTTCACAAGCCTGAGGTTATAGTAGAAGACACTTGACCAAATTGCTACATAGTGGGACTGGACCCAAAACTATGTGGTTAGGAAGCAAGCTTCTTATCACACAGTCACATCTGTGCTATGTGGAAGTTTAGAAATTAATTTGTTCTGATGCAAATATTCAACCAATTTTTCTTGTATAATAAAGTCCATCACATTCTACTGGTATGTTGTGTCCAACATACCAGCAGAGTTCAAATTTTTTGATTTGAAGTGACTTTTGTAACGTTCCATATGTCAAGTAAAGTAATCTACTTGTTTGTAAAATTATTCTAAACACGTTAAATAATGATTCAGCTAGATGGTAAGAAATATTTCTTGTATTTCAATATTTCACTAAAGATGGAATTTGTCCAAAACAGATACTCTACTCCCACTGACATACAAACTTTAGAAACTTTATACTTTTCTTTCATATGTGTGTTGGAAAGCTGTAGAATTTCTTAAGTTTCTATGATATATGAAGCAAATTTTTGAACAAAAAGCTATAAAAATAAATTTGCAAGTCAGAAATTCACACTATGTACAAAAATCTAAAATTTAAAATCTAAAAGTAAGACATTTGTACTATTCACTAAACCCACACACACATGCATGGAAATAACATCTGCAGCAGAGAAAAGAGACCAGTAACTATTTTGCCCAAGTTTGTGACCATGAAACCAACAGCATAATTAGGCTAGCTAATGAACTTGAGGAGAGAGATGAAATAAGTACTGATACAGATCTCTCCCCAAGGAGCATTGGTAAAATTTACTTATCAGAACAACAGACAAAAATTAACTATTAATAGTTCATTAAGAAAATAGTACATGGGTACTTGGTGCATAAAACACAAATCGTAGAAGAATCGATCATGTCAATAGCTTGGCATGGAGTACTGACAAATTTATGATATTTCACTCTGAAGGCTACATTCATGCCACCCAAGAACAAGAGATCTCCACCAAGTACCTACAGCATAAAAAGCAGAAAACGTTGACAGACAACAAATGTAGGCTGTACAAGAAAGACCAAGATTGAAAACATTAGCCGCATTATTGCCATCTGTGAGAGAATGTCTTCTAGATATTATCTTCCCATGAGGCTTGATACAGGGGTCAGAACGATCAGGAACAGGATAACAAAAAACCAAGTACTTACAAATGAAGGTGACTATATTGAGACCGATAGGTCAAATGGAAATCAGCTGCCTCCTGGACAACAAATGTGGTTAAAAAAATACAGGAGAAAGAGGACATCTATGAACCATTGATAAGAAGTTTGCAAATCCAGTATCCAAGATACACTTTCAGCTTCATTATTATTGAAGCAACAGGATACATACTAACCCATCTAGAGCATAATATGGATGAACTTGGAATCTTGGGAGAGAATGCAAATCCTTAATTCCTATGCCACAAATGATCACAATATCTAAGACTATAAAAATCAAAAGAGACCTTCTTAAGAATTAAAGGATGATGGTTGAATCAGGATACTTTCCTTCAAAACCTTACTACCAAGTCAATGCCTGATCAAAATTTACTCTAAATTAAAAAAAGAAATACATACATACACACATGCATGCATACATACATACATACATACATACATACATACATACATACACAGATGCATGCATGCATGCATGCATGCATACATACATACATACATACATACATACATACATACATACATACATATGTACATACTTATGTATATGTGTACATACAATATATAACGATTGGCTCATCCAACTCTGCTCAGGTTACCAACCAGGTTGGTCACTTCTTTCTCAGATTAACCAATACTTCCCCAGCCTATCTGGAAGTCTGTACAGGGATGACACTCCTTACAGCCACAGGTAAGTCTTGATCATCTGTTAAGTGTACCCAGAAAGCCTTCCATACATCCTTTAAAAACTATAATCTTTGTATCTCATTTGAATATCACACCAAAGTAGTTAACATTTAGATGTCATATTCCCAGCACTCATCTGGTTTTTCCACCTGCCTTGAAGGTTAAATAACCTCAAACCTTTCCGAGTAGCTCCACAGCCATCACATCTCCACATCCTAAGCCCTCCATAAACAGAGAGCAGATGTTTTGCTTCACACCATCATTCTCATTTCTGGTTAAATCTTTACCCAAGCTATTTTCCAAAATCCTAAGCTTCAATTTCTCACCACAAGATAAATATAACCCCATCTCTAATAAATCCTAGATCAAAATCTCCTATTCTACAACACTAAACTTGGCATCTATAATTGCATCCTTTCTCTCTTTCTTTTTATTCTTCTTGTACCTTTCTTCCTATCTCAGCATATCTTCCTCTGCCCCTACCCCAGCTTTATTCCTTAAATTTTTTCCTTGCTTCTTCCTGTCTTTCTCTATAATGAGCTTCCATCCCTAATTGATTCAAAGTCTGCTCCCCTCTATTCTCCTAGTACCTCTCTCCCTAATCTCAGCAGTCCTCCTCCTCTGCTACCTCCATCCCCATTCTTATATTTAATTTATTCTCTCTTCCTCTCACTCTTCATAGCCAACGATTGATTACTGACCATCCCTTCCTCTCACTGCCTTGTATTTCTTCTTGCTTTTTCTTTCTCCTCTCTACTCCTCTTTCCTATTTCACTTACATCCTCCCTCTCCCTGTCTTTTACTTCTTTCTCACTCTTCTCCCCTTCGACCTTTCAATCTATAGATATATCTATATCTATCTATCAGTATGTTACATTGTTATATTTCAGGATGGCCTTTGTTTTTTTGCTTTTTTTTGGGGGGGGGGGGCGGTTCATTTTTTTTTTTTACCAAATAAAAACAAGCACTATATAATCCCTCTTCCCTTCAGATTTATTTTGTCTTTGTTCTTATATTATGTCCTATGTCTGGAAATCTTTCATCACACGTTCTGTGAACTTTTCAGTAACTGTTCATCTCATGTGTTTCCTCCTGTCCTGTTTAGACAATTTCCTAACTTATGGACTATACATACATAAATACATATATGTGTGTGTGTGTGTGTGTGTGTGTTTGTGTGTATGTATATGTATATATAATATAATATAGTATAATATAAATAATAAATATATATGCATATATAGACACATAATTTCATACATATGTATATATGTATATAGCTATGCATATATTGGTACAGAACGTCACAAAAACATAAACAAACATGAAATAAAAAAATAATGTTGGGTACACAAAAAAAAAACGAGAGGAAACGAATGGAAAACAAAATAAGTAACATAAAAAACGACCCTTCATCAGTTGTTGGCTGTCCTTCTACTCCTTATTTCGAGCATTTAAACAACAAGATAAGACTTTGAAGGTAGTTGTTCCCACAAACCAAACTTAAAAAATTGGGGATTTGCAGAGAGTCAAAGATGGCAACAAAAACAGGACATACAACAAACCAAACCAAACGAATACAAACAAGGAGATAAAAATGGCAAACACTTGAAGAAGATTTTCTGATAAGAGAAAAGATGCATCCGAACTGCACAAGAGATTGAGGGAAAAAGAAATATCACATGAGGAAAGGAAGGATGGACAATGGCCACATCTGAGCAATGAGAGAGAGTAAAGGAGGAGGAGGGACAGAGAGAGACAGACACATAGAAAACGGTGAGGGGGAGAAAAAAGAAGCGAAAGGGAGAGAGACAGAGAGGAGGAACCAGTAAAGGATAGAGTCGCATCAATGATATTAAGGAAAAACTTACTTGGAAATGGATGCATGGCATTCAAGCAAATTATAATATAAATAAAATATATATAATACACATATATATAAATATATATATATATATATATATATATATATATAAAAATACAAAATGGGACAAGAATGCAAAACAACCAGAAGAAGATACAAAAAACATGGACGAGTCATGTGAAGCCTTTAATCTTAAGTCAAGAACCGGATATACACATATATATATATATATATATACATATATATATATATGTATATATATATGTATGTATATATATGTATATATATATATATATATATATATTATATATATATATATATATATATATATATATATATATGTATGCATGCATGTATGTACGTGTGTATGTGTATATATATATATACATATATATATATATATATATATATATTATATATATATATATATATATACATATATATATATATATATATATATATATATATATATATATATACAAGTATGGTAGTCTCTCATAGACACCAAGCAAGATGGTTCTGCAATTTCCTGCTGAACAACTGGCACAAATGATTTGTTTAGAGTGGTCAAATGTATGTGCTATACTAAACTGGTAGTAGGGGAGTATGCACAGTGAGTGTAACAGCTAGAAGAACAGGATGGAGGAAATTCAGAGAGCTGTTACCTCTGTTGGCTATGAAAGTTTTCTCTCTCCAAGTGAAAGGAAGATTGTATGATGCATGTATACAGACAGCAATTCTGCATGGTAGTGCGACATGGCCTCTGAATACCAAGGATATGCAGAGGTTAGAAAGGAATGTTTTGCTGGATGTGTAATGTATTTGTACATGTTAAAGAGAGTGCTAGTGCTTTGAGGAAGAAATTAGGCATAGGATGAGTTAGATGCTGTATGCAAGAGAGAAGACATGACTAGTTTGGTCATGTGATGTAGATGAATGCTAACAGCCCCATAAAGAAGTGCCAATTTCTCAAAGTGGATGGAACACATGGAAGTGGGAGGCCCAAGAAGACATGGGAAGTAGTACTGAAGAATAACCTGAGGAAGCCAAACCTTTCAGGTGAGATAACAAAGGACCATGATACCTGGTATCTGGCTGTACTCAAGAAGACCCATACCGCACGGCAGAAGTGTTAAGACCAATCCTTCTGGTGGTGGAAAGCACTCGTGGTGGTGCCATGTAAAAGCGCTCAAGAATAAAAGCACCCAGCACAGTTTGTAAAGTGGTTGGCAATAGGAAGGGCATCCAGCCGTAGAAACTGTGCAAAATCAGACTGGAGTCTACTGCCGCCTCACTCCAGCTTGCCAGCTCTGCTCATACCATCCAACCCACACACACATGCACACACAGCTACGTAGTTAGCTATGTTATCCCTCAGAGGGACAAAAGGCAAAATTAACCTCAGCAGAATTTGAACTTGGCAATGATGATGAGGAAAAGGATGGCAACAATATTGAGAAGTAGTTAACATAGCAGATGGTACAGTTTTAAATTTCATATTTCTGTACATCCAACTCACAAAATTACTGCATATTATTATGGCTTGTTTTTTATCTAGGAAAAGCTGCTTCCTATGTTGAAAGACCCATTTCATGTCAGCCACTGTTATGTAACTTTTCAACCAAGATAAAATACTTATTTGATTACATATTAATTTACAACTGAACTAATAATAATAATGAACACACACACAAATGAAAATTTAAAATTCTCTGTATATCTCTTGTGCTTTCTTATTGTCTCTTCTACAACACTGATAAGAATTTGGTCCAACAGTCATACAGAAAATATATACTTGTATGTCCGATTTGAACTTGTGTGTGTTTACATACACCCACACACCTCTCATACACACATACATATAAATGTGTGTATACACACTCACACAGACACTTTATACATATATATGTATATAAATATTACATGCACTCAGACACACACGTATATGTCAATGTACTTCTTTATGTAGTATCCACAGCACTTATTCTCAACTTAAGATGCAAATCTAAAGTGTAACCCACAGTTTAAGATACCATGCTATCTAAGCAACAGCTACCAATTTAAAACACTACATTACCTAAGCTAATGATAAGTAACTTTTATTTAACACATGAACAAGATTAGCTTCATTTATAATAAATAAGATACTTAGTTTTGTTTTGTAACAACTCTTCAATAATACTGTCAAAGAAATGGCAAAGGTTTTGGTCTTTGAGAAACATTACAATGAAACACAGTAAACATTACTCAGAAAATAGAAAAATAAGAAAAGAAATAGAGAAAGAATTTAGTTAAGCAGTCGTGATCATGATAACATTCTGTCCGACCAAATAGGATTAGGCTGTGAGATGTTAGGTACATCAGAAGGTGATTCCACCGACAGGCTATCATTATATATAAGATGATAACGGAGTGTGAAGTTGAAGAGTTGTCTTGTTCTAATCACATAAAATGAATTTGAATAAGCAATAACTGGAAAGTATTTCAAATGAACAGATAATACATTACAAAAGCATTGGCCAACCAACAAAATGTCTGTTTCTTAAATGCAACATTGTGGATTGGTGGTGACAGAATTGCCTGAAACAGGGCTGATGGTGATCATAAGATACATAAGAGTACTTCAACTGAACAAATTAATGAAATACTGGGTGCAGCATATATTTACCCTTGATTCATTTTGTCATAAAATGTTTAGGTTTTGGTTAATGAAAGTTTATAGATTCATTGTAATATCATTATCATTAACACCCATTTTCCATGTGGGTATGGGCCAGATAGTTTGAATGGAACTTGTAACCCAGAGAGATGCACTAGTCATCTATTTTGGATTGGTTTCTATGGCTGGATTCCCTTCCAATGTCAACCACTTTACAGAGTGTACTGGGTGTTTTATGTGCATGGGTGCCTTTTATGTTGCAATATTTTACATATATTTACAATTCAAAATGGACACATTTTGCTTTTGCTTATAATTTTTTTATACCAGCCATATATTGTTTTAGTCACCGTATTCAATAAAAAGTAAACAATAAAACAAAAGAATGTTAGGTTAGGAAGTGTTTATGCAACATTTGCAACTAATTTTACAAATAGGGATGTTTCAATTTCATTTTGAATAAAGATTAAATTACAATGATTAAATAATGGGGAAATAAATATGCTGCACCCAGTAGATTCAACAACTACATAAAGGAACCTTGCCATAGTCATTTCAATTGTTAGAAATAGCAGAGAAGTTTTCCTCAAATCATACACTTCCATCTTAAACAAGGAAAGGATACATTAACTAATGCAGTCTTACATGCCCCATAGAAATGAATGATGGTCATGGCTAGAATGCATTTGATCATAAATTGGCTCCAACGTGCTTGAGTCAGGGATAAATAAGTCAAACAGCACTTAAACATGCCATAGAATGAGTTAATTTACATAAGTTGCAAACATTCATTCTTTAAATTATTGCATACACAAAGCAATATATTCAGCATTAATTATAAATGACAGAACAGGTTTTAAAAAATACCAAATGGTCAATAATAAGACTTCAGGTATTGCAAAATGCTACTGTTTTCCTTGGAAAAATTGTTTTTACTAATGGCAAATATTTCTAACAAGTATATTGAATGCTTACATTTGAAGTAAAGGATTGATTTGGTTATATTTATTAATTACCTTCATACTAAATATATGATGGTAGGCAGATATTGACAACAGCTATTCAGATATAGCAATGGTTAAGTTAATTACTTTGTTTTGCTGCAAAGTTGATATATATTATTAGATGCACTCTACACCAAGGCTATGCATGTATCAAACACAATGAAATACTTTGGTGTACTTAACTTTTTATATTTACTCATAATGGTTGATTGTTATGGTGTATACTAAGACAAAAATACATTATTTGTCTCGGTTTCAAAATATATGATAAAATATCAGTTTTTAAAGAATACCTAAAAATATTAATTTTTTTGTTGAGGAAGATTGATGGAGCATAATACTAAAAACCTTGGCACAAAAATTTACACTAGTTTATTAATAATATTTTATCACCAATTTTACATCAGTAGTATAAAAACAAACAAAAAGAACATTAACAATCTGTAGAAAATACTTTACCTATTTTAAATTACCCTCATTTGGCTACTACTAGTGGTGCCAAAGCTTCCTTCTTGAAAGCAATACAGTCAGAGCCATGTTAAATGACATACATATTTCTTCAAATAAAGAAGCAAATTCTAAATTTTCTTTCTAATAATTTATCATATTAAAAATGCATATAATTAATTTTAGGCTAATCTTCAATTACTTTTTAACAGAAAAAATAATTATGTTTTGTTTAAAGAAAATTAACATTAATCTTATATCAGAGAAGGTGGTACTAGCAGGAACACATTTTACAAAATCAATTTTTTCTAAATATGGTGTATGTTGGAAAACTGATATCATCATTTATTTTGTAGAAATACATGTGCACAAGCTAAGCAAAACATTTAGCAGAAGCTAAGAGATATTCCTAAAATGACATACACTATGTAGAAGAAACAAATTATTTGTTGCCTAATTTATTCTTGACAATATGCTGAATATTTATAATAAGTGAAAATTTTACTTTTAGATGCAAAAGTATGTAAAACCTTTTTATATATTTGAAAAATTTCTGCCCTACTTGATGCCAATACAATAGAAAAGTAATATAAAAGGCTGTCCAAAGTTCTTCACTAAGTTCTTTGTTTCTGCTAAAAAGGTCATTTTCAATTTACTCCACATCCCAACTAACCCTCCTTGTCTCTGAATTTGACAAGAAATTGTGTACCGAGAGACACATTGTAATTTGCTACAGTCACTTTGGTCATTTCATTGGTGCACAAATTTAATAATTGCTTGGAATGACTGAACAAAATAAAATGGTATCAAACATTTCATACTGAGAAGCTGCTGTGGAGTTGTCAATATACAATTTAGAGATATTTTATTTAGAAAATCATTTCTTGAAGATTGGTAACTTTATACTGATTTGGGTGTTTTGTGAAGATTGGTAACTTTATACTGATTTGGGTGTTTTGTGGTGGAAGTGCTACTTCAGTACTTGATTAGTATTTATTTTATTGACTCTGGAAAGATAAAAAACAAAGCTGATTTCAGTAGAATTTGAACTAAGAATGTAAAGGATCATAATTAGATACTACAAAGCATTTAGTCTGCCACTTAAGTGATTCTGCCAAGTCATCACCCTTGAAACAAATAAATATTGAATATGCAAGGTTCAGCACCTACTTTCCAGACACTGATGGTTCTGAATCTCTTACAATCTACATTAACTTATGAACAGAAACTTCAAATTCCTACATCTACCTGGTTAGTTAACTGGTACTTTGTACAATGCAACATTAATAAACTTGTAGTATTTATATTAATATACAAGTACCTTTATTTAATACTAGTCTAATTCAGAGTGTGTTAACCAAGGCAGTTACTATTGATTTGAAAAAATCAGATATCTGGAAAGGCCCTAGAACCAGATGTCCTGAAAAACTGATGTTCTATTAATCTGTACAAGAAGGTACCCAAGAGTAACCAAAAACGTCATGCAACCCTCAGGCATTAGTCTATTGACTGATGGCATCGTGTGGAGTCGTACTGTCACATGGTGTGTCTTTATTTTGAAGTGTTTCTCTCCTGTTCATCAATTTTTGTTATGGCTTAAATGAAGGAACAGCATGCTTCCATGAAGTTCTGTTTTCTCCTGGGGAAAACGACAGTCAAAACAGTTATCATGCTTCAAACAGCTTACAAGGACACTGCCATGAATAAAATGAATGGTTTTCACGCTTTAGGAATGGCTAGTTGCTGCTTGAATACCAACCTCATTCAGGGTAGCCATCGACCACCCGAACAAATACAAACATCATTAAAATTCATGAACTGATATTGGAAGACTCTCACCATAAACTTGACGATCAAGTCAACAGGATTGGTGTGTCCTGGAGCTCCTGCAAATGAATTTAGAGTGAAGAATTGTAAATAAAGAGAGTTCCAGCAAAATTTGTGTCTCACTTGCTCATGAAAGATCAAAAGCAGTCATGACTGAATGAATGTCATGAACTGAAAGAACAGTTGAAGGTTGATTTGGACCTCTTTTCAAGGTCGTTCCTGGGGATGAAAGGTGGTGCTACGAAATTTGCATATGTGGAAAAGATGAAGAAGAAGTCATGGTGGCATTAAAGGCATCACTTCGCAAGAGTTCCAGAACTGCTTCCAACTGTGGAAAACACGTCTTGATCAACGCATTGCTTCAAATAAAAATACTTTGAAGACAATAAAAGTGTAAACATGTAAAACTAAGTAAATAAAATGATATTGCAAATTTCCAGTTTCTTTTGAATACCCCCTCATATATATATATATATACAAATTGAGATAGGAGTTGTAAATGCAACCCTCCATGGGATAATATATATACAATATACTGCTAGTGAAGTACCCAACAAAGTTAATACATAAATGTTAATGATTGCGATGTAATCAATTCATTTACTGTATTATATCGGCAAAGGTAAAATGATTTACCACAAATTACTAATACAAGATAAGAAAATGGAGAAATACATCTAAATCAAATATCAATTACTAGATAATACTCAATCACATACTTTATTAAACCACCACATAAGAGACTGTAGGGTTAGATATAAAAAGCAGAACAAATCAGTGTACATAAAGGAATGTACATAAAAAAGTGTACATAAAAAAGTAATGTTGTATAATAAGTATTACTAACTGGAACCCGGACATATATAATTTTAAATTCAAATCCAATAGTGTATTTATGTCATAAGGAAAATTACTAACTGGAACCCGGACATAAATATATACCGCTCTGGATCCTAATGTAAGTGTTGTTAATAATATTATGAATGATAATAATGATAACATTAATGATATTGACAACGATAATGATGCTAACTTTAATGACACTTTTGAAATTAGTATGAAGCAATATAATGTACTATTGACTATGTATATTTGCATCTAGGTACTAATTTGTGTATGTTTATTATCACAATATGGAGTCGAAAAACTGAGACATTGGATGTAGAACACATATATATGTTTACTAATTTATATTATTTACTTATATCATTATGTATATGTATATTTTTATATGTATAAGAGTGTGAGTATATGCACTCATATGTATATGTATATGTTATATTATGGGTATGCACCCACACCCATGTGGGTATATATGTAGACTGATTTATATTACATAATCTCCAAAGAGGCCTTATGATATTTTTGTAAATGTCATTTATATCTATATATTGACCTACCATAAAGGGCTAATATTGATAAAATGAGACATACTTATCTACATGGCCGAAACAGCTGTAAGATGTAATCTATACTTATATTTATATTTACTTATATTTATATTCTCTTTTATATATATTCTACTTATTATACAACATTACTCTTTTATGTACACTTTTTTATGTACATTCCTTTATGTACACTGATTTGTTCTGCTTTTTATATCTAACCTTACAGTCTCTTATGTGATGGTTTAATAAAGTATGTGATTGAGTATTATCTGGTAATTGATATTTGATTTAGATGTATTTCTCCATTTTCTTATCTTATATATAAATATATATATATATATATATATATATATATATATATATATATATATATATATACATATATATATATTATGTTGCACAGGCACGGGTGCTTTTAGATGGCACCACATGGACACTTTTATGTGACACCACACAGACACTGTTATGTGGCACCACATGGGTGCTTTTACATGGTACCCCATGAGTGCTTTACACCATCACAAGGACCAGTCTTAACACTTCTGCTAGGGAATACAAGTTTCTTGATTACAGCAAGATGCTAGGCATCTCAGTCCTTTGTCATTGCACCTGAAAGGTTTAGCATCCTGAGATCGTTCTTCAATACTTCATTCCATGTCTTCCTGGGTCTCCTGTTTCCATGTGTTACATCTACTTTGAGAGATCAGCACTTCTTTATGGAGCTGTCAGCATCCATCCACATCACATGAACAAAGCAGTGCTGTCTTCTCTCTTGTGCACAACAACCAATTCCTCTTATGCATAACTTCTTTCTGAAAAACACTAGCACTCTGTCAAACATGTGCACTTACATTACACATCCAGCAAAACATACTCACCTCATTCCTTTCTAACCTGTACATGTTCTTTGTATGCAGGGCCCATGTAGAATTGCTGTCTGTATACAGGCATCATACAATCTTCCTTTCACTTGGAGAGAGAAACCTTTCATGGTCAACAGAGGTAATAGCTCTCTGAATTTCCTCAATCCTATACTTATTCTAGGTATTACATTCTCCATGCATCCTCCCCCACTACTAATTTGGTCCCCTAGGTGGCAGAAATTATCTACAACTTCTGATGAGCTACCAGAGCATTTGAGAGAATCATTTTCCTGAGTCTCTATTTATGAATCCTGGGCATCTTCCACATATGGAAACTATCTTCTCTGATAACCATCCTATTAATCCATTACACCTTTTGTGTGTCCATAGCTTCAAAAATGTGACAGGATCCTACCTCACTCAGGTAGGTGACCCAGTTCAATTTATAGGAAAGGTGTAAGCAGGAACTCTATATGGTGTAGGATCCTGTCACATTTTTGGTTTACTAAGACCTTTGTCTTTGCTAAGTTAACATTAAGGCCCTTAAATTCCAGGTTTTGCTTTAACACCTGGTATTTCACATCTAGTTCTGATATAGAATCTGCTACAAGGGCAGGGTCATCAACATATAGTAGTTCCCAGGAGCTGCCAGTCTTGAATTCTTCTACTATAGCCTGGAAGACAATGATAAAAGGGTGGGGACTAAGATCTGAGACTTGATAAAACCTTACCTTTACACCAACTTCTTTGCTGTACTCATGGTTAACTCTCATCTAACTGACAGCATCTTTATACATGACCTGTACAGCTTTCACCAGCCATTCATTTGTCCCTATTCTCCTCAGAGCCCACCATATCACACAGCAGGACACTTTATCAAAGGCTTTCCCTAGATGAATGAATACCAGGTATAATGGTCTATTCTTAACTAAGTACTTCTCTTGCAGTTGCCTGACTAAATAACACCAGTAGTGATTATTCCCCAGACAAAACTGAGCTACGCTTCGTCTTGCCTAATTCTGCCTCTAATTAAATGGGTTATAATTTTCATCATCTAGTCTAGGAGTTTGAAGCCTCTATAATTTCTCTTATCTGAAGCATCACCCTTACCCCTGTAGCAGCTAACAATTATGCTGCTCTGCCAGTCACTGGGTATTACATCTTGCTGAATGACCTGATCAACTATGCAGGTGGCCAGCTCATAGCCTACCTAACCAGATATGTTGAGCATCTCAGCTGTGATGCTGGATGGATCCAGGGCTTTGCCAGTTTTCATGTCTTTAATTGCCTTATGATGCACACACACACACACACAGTTTTTAAATGGTAATACACAAACTTTTTAGTGCACATTATCTGAAAGAAATAGTCTAATTGGAGAATCAAAACTGCTGCATTATTTAAGCTTCACCATAATTCAGTTAAACAATCATGTAAAACGCAATGCAAAATGGTGAAGGGTTGAAAGAAAATAAAATGTCATGAAATGTAGTTAAATTTTAAATTCTGATAAATTGACATGTAGAAAATATCTTATATAATAGCAGAAACCATTATAATAGATAGTGTAAACAACATATGCTATTTCTTTGTAGTTGGCAAAAAGAAAAATTCCAGGGAGAGCTAAATAGCAGAAAGTCTTCAGAGAAGAAGCCCCCTTCCATCATGCAAGTGCTTCAGCTCTTTTTACACTCTAAGAAAGATGGCTGCAGCTAGATCATAACTCGTGGATACTCCACTGCTGCCACTGTGCTACTTTCTCCATTGCTCTCTCCTTGTTGGTTAAGATACACTTGAGCCAATGTACCTGAAATGTTGTAAGGAGGTCTACCTGTGATGCCTGCTGATTGTAAGGTAAATTATGCCTTAAATTATAAGGCCACTCAACACAATAGAACCAATGTCAGTATTATGGAGGCCCTCCTTATCAACAGAGACCAGCCATTAATGGCAAGAAGGAACCACATGAAGCAGACTATGCATGTCACTTTCCTCCTTCCCCCATTCCTGTCTGACAAATGACTTTTCCATCCCTCACTTTTACAGATGTCCTGAAGAAGCAGCTATATAGAATATAAGATAATACTACAATTTTGTTTTGTTTTCTTTTATTTTCCTTTTGTAGTTTATTTTGTACCTTCTTGCATTTTTCTGCCCATACACAACAAATCACTAGATACATAGCAATATAACTATACATGTGCCATTGGAGATTTTTTCTCCATCCTTGGACCTTTCCCTTTCTCCTTTCCAGTGAAGAGCTATGCTCATAACATCAAACTCTCTCCTTTCATTGAGCGTCAAGCTAATATATTTCTTGTGCACAGGCTCACATTAAATTTTCATTTTTGAATTGTTTGTTTATATGAACCGACTAGAGTAATCCCTCTCCATATTGCAGTTCACCTATTGTGGTTCACTTATCGCAGTTTATTAATTAAGCTTACATCGATTCCTTCATGGTGTTGTTTTGCATTTATAATTAAATAAATATATACAAATTATAAAAATAATTTTTTAAAATATACAGTAAAATACTGTTTCTATTTGGTGGATTTTTACCTACCGTCGGGGGTGGGTTTGGAACATAACACCCATGATATTTGAGGGATTTCAAACTTTGTCTGATTTTCACATGTTATTTACAATCTTATAATATAATATAATATGATATGATATAATTTAATATAATATAATATAATATAATATAATATAATATATGATGTGATATAATATAATGAAATGATAGAATATTAAATGTTCATTCTGATTGAACTAGTACTTTCATGCATTAAACTATGCAATCTTCAGGATCATGTAATAGTGGTGACAGTTATGTTTTACAATTTACAACTGTTGTGAGATGGCTAAAATGCGTGCCTTAAATACATTTGTATAGGCTCCAGAAGGTTAAGTTTTGCAAACTGTATTCTGACCAATCAGTGTGTGGCTTCACTAAATTACTTAAGTTGATTGGTGTTTGATTAAGGTGTCATGATTTGTTGAACATGTATTTTGACTCTGGCTGAAGCAGTAATTGTTTGGCTATTTTTAGGAATATTGTAAACAACATTTCCCAGGGAAATTTACATTTTAATTATCATCATTACCATTATCATCACCTTTATTACTTTTGTCATTGGTGGTGATAGTAGGAGTAGCTGTGGTAATAGAACTTTAAACCCTAAATAAGATTATTTTTACTGATTTTTCTCTTGGCTTAGTGAGTATTTTCCTGCTATCATCATCATGAGGACCTTTAATATTGTTTTTGTTGTTAGTGATAGTTGTTATAGCAGTAGAAATAGTACCTCTACATATTGTTTATTTAGCTTGGGTTGGAATTGATCAATAAAGTTCTTTTCTCTGATTTTTCTCTTGATTTCACTTGGACTCTGTAGTTTGTGGAATGGAAGTATTATAAATATTTTCTGATCACATGTTGCTAGATGGTTACTCCAAGGTGTCTGACGGACATCTGGGTCTCTGATTTACTGTCAGTACACACGTGAACGTTGTGATAGTACATTTCCAGTCTGACACACATATAGTTCTTCACAAATCGGGCATTTGATGCAGTAAATCAAATTTCTGCTTTTACAGTTCATATTTGTGTTTGTGAATGTTTTTCTAGTTTTTGTGTTCATATACTGACCTATATGTATAAATTGTCATGTGGCAGATCGGCTCTCATTGCATTTAGATACGGTGAATGATTGGTCTTTGTTGCTAAATTCAAACTTTGCCTTTGTTAATAATTTTTTCAAGTTTTTAGGCTGTCTTTTACAAAGAATCATAGCATGATCTATGATTATATCTTTCAATTCATTACTTTGAGCAATGATTGGTAGGTTTGCTTTGGCAATGTTGAAGATATTCTGGTGACATGGGTTGTGTGTCACTATAAATGGTATGACTTGTTCATGTTTTCCTCTTCTTTGGGTTGTCCTAAGTTGTTTAATGGTTATTTTTATAGCCTGCTGTGTGCCATTTTCTATAAGTAGAGACAGGTACTTTTGCTTGAACAAAAATTCTCTTTGTTCTGTTAAGCGTTTGTTCCTGATATTCACATCTTCTACAATGGTACAAATTCTTCTGGCTTGGCTGAGAAATGTTGTGTTTTGTATGTGGTGGATGGCACAACTTAAAATTCAGGTATTGATATGTGTCTGTGTGTTTATAGTATATATCTGTGGTAAAGGTAGTGTCCTTTTTAATTACTATTATACCTAGGAATGGTAATTTGGTACTACTCATCTCCTCTGTAAATTGGAGAGATAGGTGTAGGTTGTTCAGGAGGATATTGAACTCTTCCAGAGTATTTAGAGATTCTGTCCAGAGTAATGAAGCAGTTGTCAAGGTATCTCTTCCATGTCTTTGCAATATACTTTCTAAATTCAGTACTATAGCTTTCCTCTACTTCTTGGTAGAGTTGTTCTTCTAAGTATCCCATTACAGAGTTCATGTAAACGGGAGCAAACCTGGTTCCAATTGCCATGCCTTTAATTTGGATGTAATTCATTCCATTGAAGAAGAATATGTTGTTTTCCAGAATAAGTCTGACACTGTCTAATATAAATGGCATTGTGAATCTGTTGGGAACCACTTCTCAATGTTTTTTCTACCCAGTATTTAATTGCTTTTATTCCTAAATCATGTGGAATATTGGTATAGAGGCTTATCACATCAAAACTAAACAAAAGTGAATTCATTTCTTTTGGTACAGGAACTCGATGTTGTGCTGGATGAAATTGGATTTGTAGGTACATTGTGGTTTCAAAGCAATGTCAGTAAAATTGATTAGACATTGGTTGAGCATGCTGGACCAGCTATAATAGGTCTAAGTTTTAAGTCTTTTGGATATAATCTTTTACTCTTTTACTTGTTTCAGTCATTTGACTGTGGCCATGCTGGAGCACCGCCTTTAGTGGAGCAAATCGATCCCAGGATTTATTCTTTGTAAGCCTTGTACTTATTCTATTGGTTTCTTTTGTCACACCGCTAAGTTACGGGGATTTAAACACACCAGCATCGGTTGTCAAGCGATGTTGGCGGGACAAAAACAGACACACAAACATATACGCACACACACACACACACACACACACATATATATATATATATATACATATATACACATATATACATATATATATGACAGGCTTCTTTCAGTTTCCGTCTACCAAATCCACTCACAAGGCTTTGGTCGGCCCGAGGCTATAGTAGAAGACACTTGCCCAAGGTGCCATGCAGTGGGACTGAACCCGGAACCATGTGGTTTGAAAGCAAGTTTCTTACCACACAGCCACTCCTACTCCTATAGTAGTTTTATGCACTCATTTTCTTGTTCTTTTACTGCATGTTGAATATCTTTTCACTTAGGTATTTTCGGTAAGATGTTGTTGGGTTTTGGCTCAAAATTGGTGATGTTGTCTCTTTCATTATTGGTAAGTGAGCTGTAGTGCTTTGAAACCAGGTTGTTGATCTTATTCATGATGTGGTGGTCTATATATGAAGGTATTTCACAATTGAAGGTTGTGTCGTTCAATTGATCCTCAACGAAATCCTTGTAGTATTTGGCATCCACAATAACAATTGCACCTCCTTTATCTGCTTGTTTTATTATTATTGCTTGATCGTTTTTGTATACATTTAAGTGTAGACATCTCTGATTTGTTAATGTTTGACCTAACATTAATATTGCATTGCAGGGGAAATTTAGACAGGATATCAATGTATTGGTCAATACAGTTACTTCTTCCTTTTGCCGTGGTGAAATTTGATTAATTTTTTACTAAGGATTCATCAATTTCATTACTTTTATTAGTGAAGAATTCTACAAATCGTAACTTACAACAGAATTTTCAGATATCCTCCATTAGTTCTAGGGTGGTTGACTATTGGTGTAGGTGTGAACTTCAGTTCTTTTGAATTTAATCATTGTCAAGATCTCTTCTGGACAAATTAATTGTATATATATATATATATATATATATATATATATATATATATATATATAAATATATATATTAATTATATATATATATATATGTGTGTGTGTGTGTGTGTGTGTGAGTGTGTTATAACTTAGAACAAACACTAAGTTGCCATTATAGTACTTAGAGTTTCAAATGTCAGAGTGAAGAGCTATGATGCATTTTCAACAGTTATTAATGGCAATAGACGCTATGAAAAATTTTGAATAAAAGGGAAGTTACTCTAAGAGGCAGAAAAAGAAAAAGAAAAGATAAAAAATACATGCAACCATAATCTCACCATACATAGACATAAACCTCCTGCGTTCATAACATCACTTTTTATTGTTATGATATATACTACACACAAAAGATACAACACATTCAGTGGCATTAGCCTTAAGATGCTTAGCTCTCATTCTCATACCATATTTTTATTTTTTTACTGAGTAGTTCATAAATTCAAGGCCACATAAGTTTCAAATACCAAATATTTATGAATATATATATATATATATATAATACAAAATTAAGGATAAAATCACTTTAATAAGTTTATGAAGTGGTCAGCATGAAATAAAAAACTATATAGGTTACAGTTTATACTAATTTATAATTATATAACATAAATATATTAGAGGGTATGGATAAACCCCCACCAACACGCTAGAAATAGATGCCAAATGACTCTAAATGTGTGTTAGTGGGGTTTATCTGCACCCTTTAATATAATTATATTATATAATTATAAATTAGTATACATTGTAAATATGTATGTTTTTTTTTTTTATTTCATGCTGGCCACTTGATAAAATCATTAAAGTGATTTTATACTTAATTTTGTATAAAAAAAATATATTTTCTCCTGATCAAATTGCAGTTGCTGTGATATTATTTTGATAGTAAAAGCACATAGTTGAGATGAAAAAAAAAGATTCGACTAGTGTATACATGTAAATGTAAGTATATGGTCATGAAGATATATGTTGTTCATATGGGTATGCGTAAATATTTGCATTTATATATTCTTGGCATATGGGACTGAAGAAGCCAGTAGTTTTACAACCCTAAGCCAGAAATCGGTCTACAATTAACCAATTAAAAAAAATATTATTTATATTTCATCTATTTGCCTACAGCCTGTGCTAACGGAGTGTAGATGTGGTTTTTAGAGCCATTTGGCATCTATTTCTAGCGTGTTGGTGGGGTTTATCTGTACTCTTTAATATAATTATATTATATAATTATAAATTAGTGTATGTATATATATATATATATACTAGACTAGACTACCCATGAACTGTTAGGTCACCAATAGTTCAAGGTACCTGAAAAAATCGCATATCTCAGGAATCCATGGTCTAATTTGCACAAAATTTCTGTTATTCAGTAACCCATAGTCCTAGTTATGCAAAACTTGTTTAATTCCATTTGTATTCACATGAGCATCTGATTCATGATGCCTCCTGCTTTTGTCTTTTTCCCTCTGTTTTACTACATGCAGAGCTAGCTCTCCGAGTGTCCAATTCCTCATCTCTCTCACTTCTGTCTTATTCCTTCTGTTCTCCCAGATGCTCAGCCCTTGCTTTATCAGTTCCATCAATCTATCTATTCACATACCTATCCCGATCTTAGGTAACTATTTCGTAAAGGACCCATTCGTACTTCAGTGTGAAATTAATTTTTCTACTGGGTTTTTTTGAGTGCATTCAACATATCTCACATCCGAACCCACTGCAAGCCACTTTCTTCCAGAGAAAGAAAGGGGGTAAGGATTGCGGGGACCTCAGAGTTTCCCAGAAATCTCTGAGTTTCCCACCAACGGAATTTTGTTTCATTTTTTTTTCTTTTCCAGTTTATTTCGCAAACTTTCAATGAATGTGACATCAAAATCATGTGTAATCAGCTCCTTTCCCCAGAAAAGAAAAGATTTGGCTGCTATTTTTTGCATGTCCTGCTACTACGTAACTGTTATTTCGGGTCCTTTATCTCAAATGGCTGTTACGTGGTTGCAGGGTGTGCTAGAAATAGCAGCCAAATCTTTGGAGGTGAGTTATGTTGAATTCACTAAAAAAAAAATTGGAAAAAAATGTTTTCACACTGAGGTTACAAACGAGAATTTTATGAATTATTTACAGTATTTTTTAAGTCATTTTCACTTTGAGATATATTTTAAATATGCCAAAATAGTTTTTGTAATAGTATTCAGTTGACAATAATTTTTAAAAAGATTAAAATATTGTCTGTTTACAGAAAGCTAAAATATAGATACTTGCTGCACAAACAACTTACATGTTTGAAATCACATTCACTTTAAAATATTTCTAAATTATCAAAATATTGTGTTTAATAAAAGGGAAAATAGAAACATTTAATGTAAATAACTACTTGTATTTTTTCGTTAGCAGGTTAAAGTCATAATGTGTCTAATCAAAAGATTAGAGATTCGTCCTTTTCAGGGCTAAGTTATTTTTGGAGTATTTTCCCTATATGCACCGTTTTGGGTATTCATACCCTCCAAATCCCAAATATCTCAAGAGTCATTTGTCCAATTTACATGAAATTTGTTTTATTCCATTTGTATTCACATTTCATGAAGAACTTAATTCATAGTATTTTCCCATTATGTGCCAGTTTGGCTGCTTGTTTCTCTGGAGACTGTCAGAATGATGTGGACACCTCTGATGTGAACCCAATAAGGTTTGCAAATCAATTAAGGTTGTTCGTCATTTTTCCAGTCTGTGGAGAAATAACTAAAATTTTCCCTGTTTATAATTACACCATATGTTATATATATATATATTTATAAATGTATGTATGTATATGTATATATATGTATATATATGTATATATATGTATATATATATATATATATTATATATATATATATATATATATATATATATATATATATATAATATATATATATATATATTATATATATATATATATATATATATATATATATATATAGTTAATAAAAACAGAGGAATAAGACAATAAGAAAAATCAACAATACGAGGACATGGTATGTGCAAAGTATTAATAAGACATTTAGAGAAGGAAAGAAAGAGTGGTTGTTTTACGTTCTGAGAAAAACTCTTCTTCAAGAACAGGAGTCCAAATGAAAAGGAAGGAGGAAAACAATCGTCAACAGTTCATGTATAGTTACATACACACACACACACATACACACATATATACATGTAGTAAAGAAAAAATAAAAAATAAAAATGAAAATACCAATTACAAATAGACCAAAAAGTCATTAATGGAAGCATAAAACAAATAAATGTAGAAATCTTTATCAAAATTAGCATCATGTCTTTTTATTTCATTTTAAGCATTCACTTTTTGTCTCAAGATATGGACTAGAAATATTGTTTATCTTTATAGTCAGTAACAGTTTTCATTCAAATAACCCTTTGTCAACATTCATACCATTATGTCTACTTGTCTTTCTGTTCACTTCAAAACTTAATTTCATTTATTCTTGTTTTGAGTAAAAAAAACCTTTTGATATTCAATAAGATTCTTATCTTACACAGACATTTATTTGCTTGCACCCTTTCATATGCACACAAACACTTGCCCCAACACACATACATACAAACACACACACACACACATGCATATATATATATACACTAATACAGACATATACATATATACTTTTATTTATCTACACACATACACACTTTATTTTCTATATATTTTATGTATTTACTTCCACTTTTCTTTTCTAACTCCACATGCATCCTACTTATACACCTACACGTCTACAAAACTCACTTACATACCTACCCATATATACATATATATATATTTACCTACCTACAACTATTGGCAATTCTTGTTTTTTTTATAGCTAAGTTAAATCAATATTTTTCTAATTTTTTGTTTCCTACCAGTGTGCATTTATTTAAACATATGAGTCATCATATGAGAATATTTTTGACTGCACTTTCTAGCAAATAACTTATTTAAGTAACATTTTTGAGACAGTAAAAATATCCATAACATTTTCTAAATTATATTTTTTAAAATCCTTGTTGTATACTGACATATGGTAGCCGATAACAGTATAGGAACTTTTAAATGCCCTTTATGGGGTTATTGCCCAGATGATATTGAATATATATATATATATATACTTATACACATACACCCATATACCTACTTACCTACAAACTGTTGGAAATTCTTCTCATTTTATTATCATTAGGTTAAATCAATATTTTTGCATCTACTTTTACTTACACTTTTCTAATTTAAAGTATTTAAATAATAAAGAGTCAAGCCTTCAGCATTCCTTTCATTTTCTTAAAGAATTTATCGTTTTTCTGATTTTAATTTCATGTCTTATAATGTGACTGGCAGTTCATGTATGACATTACACAAAACATTTATAATTTCATTTTCTGCTTGCAAATCAGCAATCATAGTATCTTCAAATGGTTCAGCATTTTTTAAATCAGTCTTGATAAACAATCAGATTGCCCTAACTTCCTGAATGGTATATACTCCATCTTAAAATCATAGTTTAGTGATGTAGTACCCCAGCATTGCAGCCTATTAGCAGTATGGGTAGGGATCCCTTTCTTAGACTCATATATCAATAATAACGGATGATGATCAGTCTGTAGTGAAAATCTATGAAATTCTTCTCCAACAAAAATAATTGCTAGAGCCTCTTTTTCGATTTGACAGTAATTTTACTCTGCTGATATCAGAGAAAGTGAGGCATGAACCACCGTCTTCATGTTACCATCTTAATATTTATGTAGCATTATTGCTCCGATACTATACTCAGAGACATTTGAAGCTACAACAATCTCCACTGCAGGATTGAAGTATGCTAATGATAAAATCAGATGTTAATATTTCTTCTGTTCATCGAATGACTTCTGCAAATTTTCAGACCAATTCCACTTTATATCTTTTTTAATAGATTTTTTTAGAACTCATATCTTATGCATGTTGGGAATGTAATTTTGGTAATAATTTGCCAATCCTAAAAGAGCTTGTAAGATCGCTATATTTGTTAGAAGGGGCATATTTTTAATTGCATCTGCCCTTGACAGATCTGGTCAACATCAATCTCTGTCAATGATTTGTCCTAAATATTTTATTTTTGGTAAGAAAAATTCACATTTTTCTTCATTTAAAGTAAAACCGCAATCTCTAAATTTTTTCAAATGCACATTTTACGTGCTCTACATGTTGGTCCCTTGATTCACTTTAATGAGTATATCATCCAGATATTCATAATTATGAATTCCCAGTCCATTAACATTGCATCCATAATCTGTTGAAAAATTGCTGGTTCAACCTATAAGCCAAATGGTAACTTGTTGTATCTATACAGTCCTTTATGTGTGTTAATCATTAGGTATTTAGAGTATTAATCATCTACTCTTATTTGCAGGTACGTGTCAGAGAGATCCAATTTAGAAAATGTTTTGCCACCATTTTATTTCACAAAAATGTCCTCTGAAGTAGGTAGCAGATAATAGAATGTTTTAAGATATTCATTTAAACAAATGGAAAATCAGCACACACCCTGATTTTATAATTCTTTTTCTTAGTTGGTGTTGCCCACTTTTTAGATAAGTCCAATTTTTTTTCTAGTCTCTCTAACTCTAAGTTTATCTATTCTAATGCTGTGAAAAGTACAGTTTGTCTTGGTTTAAATATAGGTGTGGCGTTTTCTTTTATTTGAAACATTGCCTTCATTTTGGTGCACAGACCTAATCAGACAGAACTTCAGGAAAAATCTTTCTTTTTTTTCAATTCATCTGATGACTTATTTGTACTGGCAGAAAAAAACATTCACATCTTTACAGAAATGATTTATGGGGAGGTCTCATAAGTTAAATAATTCCATCCAGTCTGTTCCAAATAAATTTGTTGTATTATCCAACACTTTGGCTTTTAAGGTTTTCCCAGGAAATGTAATATCATTTAACAATTCGTCCTTAGAATGTAATTTTTTTTCCTGAAACACTACAAGCAAATTTCAAAATTTCTTATAATCTAGATCACTCAATTTTTCTTTCTATGTATCTGTGTTAATTATCGAGATATTACTGCCCATATCCAATTGTAACTTTAAATTTGTGTTATTAATTTTTACATACACAAATTTCCTTTGAGGCTTGCTTTTATATCTTGTCAGTGATAACCTATTTACGTATTTTTTCTGCTGAATCATCCATCTCATCTCATCTCATTAAAAATGGTGTTGAGGATGGGAATGATTCAAATCTCAAATCTGCTTTCTTTCCACAAAACAGGCATGATCAATTTTAATCAAATTTAACTTTGATTTTATATGAAAAAAATTTACTAAGAACAAATATTATTATTTTATTATTGTTAGCACTATTACATGATCATAATCTCGTTCTTTGGATTTAATTTTGCCGAACTAACATATGGGTATTCTCTTCTCTCTGAAAAAGTTGATTGACTGAAAGTGCAAATTCTTGTTAAATTGTAAACTAGTGAATGATGACTGTTATTTATGGCTTTGCCAACAGCTGTGTGAGCTTTTGTCACCATCTTGGCTATGATGCAAAGATCACTTATCTTGATTATAAAGACAATTTTGATTTCTTAAACTCCTATAAGGATTTCGCAGCCATGCTAGAGAAGCTCACAAGGGATTGAAAATCAGTTGACTTTTTTAAAAAATGGCTGTTCTGATAGTCAATAGCTTTCAGCTAATTGAATTAGTTGACTTAGAGTTAGTTTTCTTTTTCTTACCAGTCCCACCTCTAATGCAGTGATAAAAGTGAGAGATACACATTGTTTCATTCAACAAATGTGTGATCTCCAATCTCAACTGGAGGTTATACTTCACATAAGGTCACTTATCCCAGACACTGTTATATTTAAATATCCTCCACCTACTATTGATATGTACTACATGATCAGTACATTGGTCAAGTCTGGGTGCCTGATCTACCAGTACAATACCTTATGAAACCACAGCCAACTGTAATATGGACTTAGCAGTTTCTTTTAGTTTTTCAACCTCCTCTACCTTTCTTGCTTATCTGGCCCTCATATTTAGGTTAATAATTGTACCACATTGGTGGTGAATTGAAGACCATGACTATAAACTTCCCATTCAACACATAATTTTTGTATCTATTGTATTTGATGACAAAACACAGACACAGATTCAAAGAATGATATAAGCCTGCAAGGCAAAATATAACATGAGTATAAATAAGTAAATAAATAAGAGAAATGAAATCAAAATTTCAAAATTCATTAAAAATTTCGACACTTTGATGTAACATTCATTCACAGAAGTTATACACTTTGGCATAATAGATCAAAAATATGATAATATAATTACTTATAACTCAAAGATGCTGATAAGTAGTTCTTGGAAGTTATTTCAGTTTAGCTGAATTGTAAAGAATGAAATTATTGTTTATGATATTTTCCTTTGTTGTACTTATGTTCATCACATGATTAAGTTAGTTTCTTCAAAGGCTATACACTGAATCTAATTTAAAAGAATATCAAGAAATTAGTCAATTTTCAGTGCTCCCACTATCCTTAGTTTGAAATGTACTCTGTTGGAGTATTTTAGGTTTAGAAAAATTCTTACTGAGCAGAGGTATTCAGGTCAACAATTTTTTGATTTTTACACTTTATCTACTATACACACAGCACAAAAATATCATACTAAAACAAAAGGAAACCCTACCCACCAAAAACAAAAATAATAAAACAACCTAAAAGAATTAGACATGCAACATTGTAAAAAAGTTATATTAACATTAGCTTTAATGTCTCTTAGAAAATGTTTATACTAATTGTGCTCCTTTAGGCAATTCTATTACACCACCTTTGCTCTTATCCTCCATTCACATCATTTACCTATCCCAATGCAGTCTGTTGCACACTAGAATTGATTCTTCTTATAATCAGTTTGTCTCTTAGTTCATTTATAATTATTTATACTTGCACATTATCATGGCATATCCAGTGACATTCACTCATCCCATCTGCTTGTCTTCTGCACTCAAAGCCAATGTTTTATCGTTATGTAGCAGAGCATTTTACACACAAGTATCATACAATATGCTCAACTCATTCCTTTTCAAAATATCAATACCCCATTGTCCCAATATAATCTGGTCACCAAGGAAGCAAAAGCTACCAACTACATTTAGAGAGCCTTCTAGGCTTTCTCGGCTTTTGGGAAAGCCTATTTCCTGAGCAGTTTTAGTGCTTATTTCCCCAATGCACCTGCTGTATCTGAAATCTATTTTCTTTTTTAGCCAATACACTGATTACACTGGGCACACCTAAAACGATTTCTACTGATTTATTTTCTGCAGGTGAAGAAAAGCCATTTTCCTGATTCTATAAGCATCGTGTTTCCCTTCCTGCTTAATAAACATTTATTTTTCCTAAGTTTACTTTATGGCACTTCAATTCTGGATTTTGTTTCCATGTCTGGGATTCAAGTTTGAATTCTTTGGCTGATTCTGCTATTAAGACCCAATTTTTCAGTATACAGGAGTATCTTAAATACCTGCTATCATATGGATAGCAGGTATAATAAATTTACTATAATATTTACTATAATAAATTTGGCAGGTTTGAGAACTGAACTATGATGTATTCTTCCCTGCTCACTGAATTCATTTTTGAACTCAATACTGATTTTTAATTTGCTGATTGCCCCTTTGTGCATCGTTTGAATAGCCCATAAAACCTTCCATTTATACCTAGTTTCGTTAGTAACCACCAAATCACGTGAAGGACCTGTGAAAGACTTTGGCACTGAGAAGTGTACCAAACTGAAGAAATCATGCCAAAACAAACACAGCAGTTCAACATAGAACTTTGTTCCATAGGGTCCTACCAAATCATCCAAACCATGCAAGCAAGGAATGTGGATGTGAAATGATGATGATGATGATGATGACAACAGTAACGATGACAGTGGTGGTAGCAACAATGATGACAATGGGGAGGAGAGTGTTTATCAGAATCTGGTACTATAAGTAAAGCACAAAAAGGGAATAGCATTGCAGAATGAATGCATATTAGGTAATATACTGTACAATTCTCCCTTTATGAATTTTTGAAAAGGTACTCATTTGACTTGTCATAGCTTTATAATATTTGCATGTATCTATCCTGAAACTCTATAGGAATAGAACTAATGTAATTTGTATAAAGACAGCACTGTGTTTTTATAACTACATGTACAACATACAGTATTCATATACACACAGACACACACACACACACACACACATATATATATATATATATATATATATATATATATATATATACAAACACACACATACATATGAGTATGCATATATGTACCTATATCTATATATGTATATCAGTCTATTTATCAACACCCCCACACACACACACATAAATATATAATAATAATAATAATAATAATAATATAATAATAATAATAATAATAATACGAAGAAGAAGAAGAAGAAAAAGAACAACAACAACAATCTTTGGATGGAATTTATAAGCATTTAATGCTTTGCTATGTGCATTTTCATGAATCACATGACTCTTAAGATCACAGTCCGTATTCCTGGGATGGTGACAGTGTAGTCTATTGTATCTGTGGTTATTGGGTTGATCATTTCCAAGGACTCATTTCTTCAGACGATATAACATCAAGCTTTTGCTTCCTTGGTGACCAGATTTATCCCTTTTGACTAGTGCATTAACATCTGTTAATGGATGATAACATAAACAGTTACCATCTGTTAAACTTCCATTAATATTATGTCACCTGAAGAAATGAGTCCATGATGATGATCTATGCAATACCCACAGATACTATGAACTATACTGTAATCAGCAAGCGACAAGATGCTTCTCAAGCCCATGGTTTGATTTTGATTAATTAATCACTTGCAGGTGAAAAAGAGCTCACTTGAAAGAATGATAGTGGAGATAGTAATGGAGAGAACAGGATATTTAGCCGTAGACAACTACGAACCATTGCAGTCACAAACAAGTATTTAACTGCAATTTCAAGACTAATTTGCATATTGTACAAGCTGTAGCCCAACTGCATTATATCATTATATCTAAATTATATTTTCTAATATATGAAAATATTCCAATATAACATGTAAAAGCAAACTTAAGATATAAACTCAGAAGAGGAGAGGTGAAACTAAATATTAAAAAGGGCACATTATAACATCATTAATGATTTATCAACAATAAGAATACTGATGGTGTGAAATATTCATCCTCTGTGAAAGCAGTAAATTATTTAGAGAATCGATGTAGTCTATTAATTCAAATTTAATATAGAACTGGTATTTATTTTATTGATCCCAGAATGATAAAACACTAAGTTTTTTGGAAAAATAACTGAGGATGCAGATATAAGAAACCACATAATATAAGGATGGTGATGACTGTGGCAACAATGATGGTGGTGGGACTCATAGTGGTAGTGGTGGCAGCAATAGTGGTGGTGGTGGTGGTGGTGGTGTTGATGATGAGGATGATGATGACAAATAACAATATTTCTCTTCCATCTACATCTACAAATTAATTATGGATTTTTAGTTTGGGAATATGCAAGTAATTCTCTATTAAGCTGCAGTGAAGTGTTCCAGAAAATATTAGTAAGGAATTTACATTATAAATTAGGAAACCATGTATTGTGAATATCAATGTAAAGTCTCTTTATTGATTTATGGACACATGGACAGTAAATTACCAAAATCCTTTGATGGAATGTTTACTATGACTTGCTCAATTGGAGACAATCCATTAGCTAAAGAGAAAAGAAATTTATAGAGAAGTGCTCTATGTGACTGTGTCACAGAACAACTTTCTGATCAGGTTTTGGCCTGATCAGAAAATATTGAATGAGTCAGATAAACATCATAATATATTATGAAAACATTATGGCAATTTTGTTACATATTATAATACATATAAGGACTGTAAAACCTAATAAAAGCTTACATTCTTTCAAAATCAGAAATGCGTTTCAACCTTTTGATGCTAGGTGGTACGTAATAGTATCTAAAATATTAGATATATACTTGAGATCAAATCAGTGAAAGATGGTTGCTGATTAATGAAGTTTGTATAGTTGATTCATTTATATTCCCTTTCTTTGCTCAGTCACTGTTTTGTATTCTCTATACTTTCTTTGTTTTATTTCATAACAAAGATATTTGATTGCAAAATATCAAAGGTTAAGAAAATTAGTATTTTAATTGAACAGCTTGAATTGTATAGTTTAATTGTATAGTTTAAATTTTGTGACAATCCAACAAGAGAGTTGAGAAATGTACAAAGTAGCATTGTATGAGTCTACTTCATAGAGAAACTGACTGAAGATATTTTACCAAAATATTGAATGAATTAGACAAATATTGTAATATGAGTGGCAAACCACTTTCAAAAGAACATTAAAAGGCACACTAGTAATATATTATGCAAGTTTTGCACTGGAAATATTTTATTATTGAATCTCCATCCTTTCCTCATATTTCTTCTTTTGAAATAGAAATATTAAGCTAAACTTCAGAACATAATGCTTTTTGATTGTCTATCTAATTTCAGCATCTCAATGTTTCTGTTAAACTGTCAACCTTTTGTTGTTTTGTCCATTGTCTTCCTTCTTAACTGAAATAAATACTATTTTGAACAAAGAATCCATTATAGAAAACAATAATTTTCTAATATAACATCTTTGACAATCAGTCAAGTATCAAATCTATCTATGCCAGGCCTAGTATATGAGATGAATTTCTTAAGTGAATACTTTAAGTTTAAATGAACACATTAAAGTTGACTGTATGTTTAAGAATTTTATGTTGCAACCATGTAGTCCTAGTTTAGATCTCACTGTTGGCTGAACTGACTAATATTTTATGGATGAAATTTGCTATACCAAAAATGTGTAAAGTCTCTCATGTAGGTGTGTGTATATACTTCACTAATATGTTTAACAAGATGTAAATATCAGCACCAAAACTGATAAACCAGTGCTTTCAAGAGGAAATATCATGTGCTATTTGTTCCTCTTTAGTTTCTTGGACACTTCCAAGTTACTCTTGGTACTGTAAATGCAGTTAACCAGTTTGGCTTGTTGGAAAATTATAAACAATGATGTTACTGTTCAGAAAAATATGATATAAATATAAAAGATAAATTCATAAATTTCTCATTATGTGAATGAGAAACAATATAATGTATGAAAATCATTCTGTTCATTCTAAAGGAATATTAAAAATAAACTCAGTTCAAGGAAACTGATAGTGGTCTGTGCCTGCAGATATTCTACACTGAGGATCATTCATTTACATGAATTTGAATTCTGTGATGAGAAAATGAATGTAATATTTTGGGAATGACTTCTTTTAGATGTGAGGATCAAAAATAACTTTTCTCTTAGACTAAGAACAGTTTTAAGTGGTCCCAAGTCATCAGATTTCTCTTCACAAAGTTTATGAACACCTCCAAACTAATGAACTTTTCAACCAATTAAAACAATAATTCTTTCTGTAAATAAAACTATCTTTTCATTTTGTTTAGTCCCAGATCAAATTATTCAGCACAGAGCAGCTCAATGTTTGAAGAAATTCTAGCTGTTTTTTTTTTTTTGATATCTAAGACTACATTTTCTAGTAGGCCATTTTTAAAATAATAAAAGAAAAAAGGTGGTAAAATAAAACTTGAGAAAGATTTGGCTGCTCTTTCTCGAAATTCAAGCCATGTTTTAAAAATCTTCCTCTTGGGATCTTATAATTAATTGCTACAATATTTGACAAACTGATTTCATTGGCTATTAAAGAACATCTGGAAACAGGCATGACCATGTACATTAGATGTTTGATTCACAAACTGCTGAGTAGTTCTGTGCTTGAATTTACTGTATGGAATCTAGGCAAATATCTTGCCATAGTCTAAGTTTCACCAGTACCTTGTGCATGGAATTAAGTTTATGGAAAATGTGTAGAAGCCTGCCATACATATATTCATATACATCATCATCATTATCATGTAATATATGATTTCTATGCTGGCATGAGTTTGATGGTTTGACAGAACTGGACAAAATGGAAGATTGTGTAATGCACCAATACTATTGGTACAGTTTTTTATAGCCAGATACCCTTTATGAAGTCAACTAATTTACAGAGTATACAGGTTGTTTTTTCATGACACTCACTAGCATTAGTGATGACTGCCTTGTAACTTGCAATGTGAAGATCCTAAAGTGACCCCTATAAGACAGAGTAGGTGATGAAGGACAGAAAATAAGAGGAGAGAATGGAAGAGTATAGTAGGAAACAAGGGAAAGGAAAGGGGTTAGTGGCAGGGGTTACTGAGAAAAAGGGAGTAATAGAGTTGAAAGGTGATAGGGTGGATTGTGCAAGGGATGGATTCTAGGGCTAACATTATAAGAGGCAAATATGGACTGATGTACAGGAAAGGGGACAGGAAAGGAGCAATAGAGCAGAGTGATGATAAATTTAGAGAGTCATTGAAAGAAACTGAAGAATGGGTATTTGTGGGGGTAGGTTAGACGAAGAAAGAAGAGGTGTTGAAGAGGCAGGGAAGCTGTGCAGGAGCAGATAATGAGAGAAAAGGAAGCAGAGAGTGGGGTCAAGGAGCTACTGAAGAGTACCAGAGAGGCAGGAGGAAGAGAAAAACCAGGGTGTGAAGGCTGTGGAAGCATCCTGCATTGAGAAACAGGGGAGAGGATGGTAAGTGAGATAGGGAAAACCAATAAGGGAAAGAAAGATCAGAAAGTAGCCTAGGGACAGGTAGTAAGATATTTAAAAAAGCTGCAGTGTAAGCAAAGTAACCCAGGAGGGAATGTGCTGTGAATGATGAAGAGATGAAAATCTTGGAGGGCTGATGTAAGATGATGGGGGCAATAAGCTGGGCTTGGTAGAGAACAGTACTTATATATGTATGTAGAGGAAAGAGAGAGAGAGAGAGAGAGAGAGAGAGAGAGAGAGAGAGAGTGTGTGTGTGTGTGTGTGTGTGTGTGTGAGATAGCATTAGAACTTCTTAATCGTTGCCTGTTTGTTTGGGTGTGTCTTTCCTGTGAGTAGACAGGTCATGAGTAACACTGCATAATACCAGTCAGTATATTCCTTTGTCATCTTTGTGAGAAGTAACATCTTCAGTTTAGGCTTTAATACTTCCTCCAGTGTCTTCCTAAGTTTCCCTCTTCCACAAATTCCACTAACTTGGAGTACTTAGCATTGTATGCAGCAGTCACTCTCCATACATATCACTTGTATCAGTGCAGCATCTTATACTGCACACTTCACCTTACTCATCTTATACCCAGTTGTTTTCTTTTCTCATTTGTATTCAGGCATTCATGCTAACATTGCACATCCATCAGAGTATGCTAGCTTCATTTCTTTCAAATCTTTTCTGATGTTCTCCACTCAAAGCCCATATCTTTGTTACCATGCAATATTGCAGTTCTAAAAGAAACCTCCACACTGAAGGAAAAGACTTTTATTGCCTGTAGCAATAATAGTTCCCTGAATTTTTTGCCGTCCATTCTTACCATGACTGCTATACTTATCTCTTTCAAAATCCAAATAATGAAACAACTGCACATAATAAGGAAAGACTTATTCCCCACATTCTCTAGTTATGAAAAGATTCCTTCTGAATGTCACACAAGCCTAGGCTACACAATCTTTGTTGTGACTCCCTTGGTGTATATTGCCAAAAGAACATCAGAAAGATAAAAGTTAATCTTTAGAGCAAGAAATTATTCCAACTCTAGTCCCTTTCTAACTTACTTGAGCTTCTCAAAGCTGAAGTACTTTAAAATCATAGAACATTGCTGCTGCTGCACACACAAACATGCTACACAAAATCTCAACAGATTCTGATTGCTAAAGTGTTTCGCAACTAGCTCACAGGTGCAATCAAATGATGAGGTGTTTTCTCTGCTTTTTCTACAGCTAATAAACAAAGCCCCCATATACTCCATAAGTGGATAAATACATCTCACTTCCAGTTATGCATATTACCACATTTCACACACAAAACACTTCACCCAATCCTTTCTTCAGAGAAAAAGCTTCCCTTGAAAAGTTTTCCAAACCATATTGTTCTTACAAACACTAAATTATAAATACTTCCATATCCTGGAATATTAATTTTTCTACTATTAATACTGTTTTCTGGCTGTGTTATCTGGCCTTATCAAGGTTAATTTCTAAAATGAATACAATGCCATAACTTTACTATAGTTTGGGGGAATTGATTTAAAAAGGCTGCTGACGATCTTACTGATTCACTCAATGTCGATGAATTGTTAGAACACTGAATACTATAGTATTCAACTCGAGTGGTAAATACTGAAGTTTCCATTTATTAAATCCACTCACAAGGCTTTGGTAGGTTCAAATTTATTGTAGAAAACACATGCCCAATGTGCCATACAGTGTAACTGAACCTGGCTTCTAACCACACTGCCATGCCTGCACCTATGTATATATATATATATATATATATATATATATATATATATATATATATATATATATATGTTTCTATACCACAGATATATATTATAAACACACACATATACATCAATACCTGAATTTTAAATCGTGTCTGCCACCATACAAAACGTAACATCCTATACTGCTTAGCCAGAAGAATCTGTACCATTTTAGAAAATTTGAAGATCAGGAATTAGCGCCTGAAGGAACTGAAAGAATTTCTACTCAAACAAAAATACCTGTCACTACTTTAGAAGATGGTATTCAGAGGGCTATGAAAATACCCATACAACAACTGAGGACAACACAAAGAAAAGAAAAACAAGAACAAATCATACCATTTATAATGACGCACAATCCATGCCACCAGAACATCTTCAATATCGCTAAAGCAAACCTACCAATCATTGCTCAAAGTAAGGAATTAAGGGATATCATTACAGACCAAACTATATCTCTCAGTAAAAGACAGCCTTAAAGCTTGAAAAAGTTGTTAACAAAGGCAAGGTTTACCTTAGCAGTAAAGATCAACCATTCACTGTGTCTAAATGCACTGATAGCCGATGCGGTACATGCTAATTAATTCGTACTGGCCCATATATAACCGATATCTAAAATATAAAAATCTCTAAAAAGTACTGCTGCCATCATTTATGAAAATAAACACTGAAAAATGGGATGGCATCATTTCCAAAAATAGCCAAGCAACTACTACTTCAATCCACAGAAATGAAAATAAAGGACAAAATTTAACCAGTCAACTACAGTTGAAACCAATGAACACAACTGTCACCACAACCTGAAGATTGAATAAATGCAAGAAAGTATACTAGTTCAATAAGAATGGACATTTAATATTTCATTTGTCCAATAAGAATAGACAAATAATACTTCATTTCATTTCTTTTTTCCTACATTATTTTATATCTTATATTAATATTATAAGTAAAACGTGAAAAACAGAGTTGGAATTCCTTTGAGTAATATATTCTTCTATACACAATCATACAAACCCCTTAGTGTGTATATGTGTGTGTGTGTGTGTGTGTATACATATTTATATGTCATATATTATATATACACATAATATATATATATATAATATATATATATATTTGAGCTGAGAAATGAATGGAATACCTGGTGTGTCTTGTGGCTACCCACTCCTATAAAAATGGAGAATAGGCCTGGGTATATATAAAAATATATATAAATACTTTATTAAAAAAGTTGCAAAGACATCACAAAATCTGTTACTCAGAGTTTCATGTTCCTTTTCGTTCGAGAGTTTGGGTTTAGATTCTAAACCAAAACTTTCCATTGAACACAAACGTGAAACTCTGAGTAACAGTTTTGTGATGTCTTAGTATATATATATATGTATACACATATATATACATACATACATATATATATATATATATATATATATATATATATATATATATATATAATATATTGGTGAATTTTTTTCTCTTATGAGGTTTTTCACGCTAACTACTTGATAAAATCTTATAAAGATTTTATCCTATTTTTAAGTTGTAAATTTAAACGGAGTATATTCAATACTGAATTTTTATTCTGAACAAGCATGTTGTTATCGAAAGGCAATTCGAAAAAGCCCGCCATTTACATAGATGTATAAAGGGTGAACATTTTTATATACTACGTTGGATACATTAGTTGTTCATCTGGTATGTTGAATTTATTCATTCGTAATAAATCTTGAATTATGCTTGCACTGATGATTAAAAAGTGCATTGCTGCACTAATTATATATGTATATGTGTACATGTATATACAGATGTCTATATTTATATTTATATAATAGAAACAGGTTTCAAAGAAGAAAGACTACATATGGTATAATTAGGGAAAAGTAAAAAGAAAACAAAGAAAATGCACATTAGATATAAAAATTAAATGCTTTTTTAAGATAAGCAATGATATATACATTCAATTAGATCATTTGAGGTGGAATTATGAATTTTAAATATCATTAGTATGAATCATCATAGAGATACAAAGTCGTACCTGTATCGTCCGAGATGATCACTGACTTTAAATGAACACCGATTTCCAAACGGTATTGGATCTAATAGCACCTGAGTGAAAAGATTACATGCAAGGGAGGCAAGCAGTTCTGGAAGTGCTGCAATTAATTTAGATATAAATACCGGAATATGAATGGTGTATGGGTTGTATGGAGATTAGTGGGATTATTGGTAAGGTTAGTAGTGCCCTGTATTAAGTTGTGTGTTCATGCTGAATTGTGGATGATATTTATTAATGAAAGTTGCCTCTTTATTTAATCTTTGCTGTATTGAGGTGTTCTGGGAACATTGATAAAAAGGTAAAATTAGAAAGTTCAGTTTAAGGTTCCTAGCACATCTTTCTATGAGCTCACTGACCTGTATCTGTCTATATTGTGAGTAAGGATTTGTTCTTTGTGAAGAGTTTTTCTTTGTTGGAGTGACATTCCTGTTTGGTCTATATAGGGATTTCCACACCCTAAGCAGGTAATAGCAAAGATTAAGTTTTCAGAGGCACAGGGGAAATTTGATTTTGTCTTAAATATTTCACCTTGTTTGATGTGAAACTCTGTACCTTCCAAAGGGTGAGGGCATGTGCCAAGGTTAGGCTACCTGCAATTTTTCACTTTTGGTTTCATTGTTAATGGATATAATCTTGCGCTGATTAATATTTTTTCAATGATTTTGGTTGCATTTTGCTCTTGATAATTTTGTGTGAGCCTAAAATTTTGTTAATTGTTTTATCTCCAGTGACAATGGGTAGATTTGGGATTATGATGTTGAAGGCCTCATATTTTCTAGGGTTGTGTGTGGAGATGTATGGGAGTATTGGTATTTCTGGTGTAGTATTTCAGTTAACTTCCCTTAATGTTTCTATGTCTATTTCCTTTGCTCATTTAATTGCATCATTTATTAATGATGTTGGGTAATATTTCCTGATCAGTTTTGATTTAAGTTCAAGGAGTCTTCATCCATGAGTATTGGTATCTGAAACTATGTTACAGATTCTTTTCACTAGATTATAGTGTATATTAATTTTTATGTGTTTGGGGAGGCATGAGTTGAATAATAGGTATTTTTTTGAAGTCAGTTTATAGAAGATGTCTGTTTCGGTGTGATTATTGACTATTTTAATAAGGATGTCAAGAAAAGGATGTTGTTTATTGCTCTATTCCATGGTGAATTGTATGTTGCTGTTGATATTGTTGAGCATTATTTTGAAATTCAGGAGTTTGTCCATTCTATGGTTCCAAAGTATAAAGCAATCATCTAAATAACTCTTCCAGTTCTTCTTTAAATAGCAATGAAATGAGGTGCCATATTTTTGTAGTGATGATTGGTATATTTTAAGTTCTAGATAGCCCATTACAAGGTTCACAATCACTGGGGCAGCTTGAATTCCTATTGTAATTCCACATTTTTGTCGGTAGTAAATCGTTTGGAAATCGGTGTTCATTCGAAGTCGGTGCACAGCTCTGACAATACCGGTATGACTTTGAATCTCTATAATGATTCATAATAATGATTTTTATACTTTATAAATCCACTTCAAATCATCTAATTGTATGTACTTATCTTTGCTTTTCTTAAAAAAGCCTTTATCTTTTATAGCCAATGTGCATTTTCTTTGTTTTTTTACTTTCCCCTTATATATATATATATATATATATACAAAATTTAGAGGACTGACCACTAAAGTGGACCGCCTATATGCTAAACATAGACGTCAAACCGCCATTACCATGAAGAATGTGCTCTCAAGAAAAATCTCAGTAAAAAACCAAAATGTAAAAATAAGCAAGACAAATGAAAATATTCAAAATAAAAAACGATTACCTATGTACCATTGGTTTCACTTGTTAATATTTACGTATATGAACATGCAAATATCTGCAAGATCACCAGCATAGTCTATCATTTACAAAACATAATTTCCAGAACTAGATACAGAATGCTCAAACAAAATCCAGCATGTATAAAGTTCTACAAATTATATTTAGGTGTATCTTTCAAATGCCTTCACTTTGGCATGCTGAGATCGAAAATTACTCTACAGTTAATAAATTACAGCAGCCAATTTACCGGTTAGAGAACATTTTTTATTGGTCAGTCCTCTAAATTTTGTATGAAAGAATTTTTAATCTTCAGATTTTTAAAATATGCTAAGCCACTGGTTTTAATTGATTAATATCAATTTCTACCTTTATTATTTAATTTTACATATATATATTATTTCTTTACTACCCACAAGGGGCTAAACATAAAGGGGATAAACAAGGACAAAGGGATTAAGTTGATTACATCGATCCCAGTGAGTAACTGGTACTTAATTTATTGACCTCGAAAGGATGAAAGGCAAAGTCGACCTTGGCAGAATTTGAACTCAGAATGTAATGGCAGATGAAATACCACTAGGCATTTTGCCTGGCATGCTGACGCTTCTGCCAGCTCGCCGCTATTATATTTACATATATATATATATATATATATATATATATATATATATATATATATATATATATATATATACATATTCTTATGCGTGTATGTCTGTGTGTGTGTATATATATATATATATAATTGTATGTGTGTATGTGTAGATATATATATATATATATATATATATAAATACATACATACACACACACATACACACACCTGAAACATATTGAGAGAGAGAGAGAGTATGAAAGTTTAAGTACCAATGTTAGCAGCAGTGGGGAAGAAAGAAAAACATGATAAATTGAGAAAGTGACTCCAGAAAATAGCAAGAAATGGAGTCAAACAAAAGAAATTGTTTGGGATAGAGAAGGTGAGGTGAAAAGAAAACAGTACAGAAATGATGAAGCAGTAAGAGGAGAGAAAAGTAAATCCATAGCGATATGTGTTGGAACATCAGTAAAAATATCTTAAGACCAGATAGATGTGTTAAATTTTAGTATTTTCTTAGGCTTGAGTTAAAAGATGACAAGGATTCTTAGAGAGTAAGAAATGTTTGTGAAATGAAAAAAGAGGAGAGCAAAGATTATTGCATTTAATGACCATTGATTTCCCTTGGGATGGAACAGAATGGAAATCCCAATTTCTCGTTTTCTTTTTTCTTCCTTTCCCTAAACTTGAAGGAGTTGTGTAGAGAAAGAAAAGGGAAACAAAATTTTAGATGCTGTGAAACTTATCACCAACAAAGAAAAGATCAAATATTGACAACCAAAGGATCCACATATTAGAAGTAATATGTGATATTTTCACAGCTCAATCCACTACATAATGCAAAATTGGAAAAGGAGAAAAAAGAGAGGATTACAAAAAATTTCTTACAAGTAAGTTACTCCAGTTACCATAAAACATTTTATGTTTCACCACCTCTCTCCATAAAAAAAATACAACTTAGAAGGTGCTGCAGGGTTGTACTGAAATTTGGTAATATAATTGCAAACGACAATAATATGATTCTAACTTTACATCTTGTAAAAAAATTAAATTATAGCTGTCATTTCTAATGATTGTACGTGCTTCAAAAGAAAATATATTTTATATGTGTCCTATATATTTATCTATATATTTTCTAGTAAATATTCCTGTGATGAAACATTGTAGGGAAAAAATGACATCAAACTCTGGGAGCACTTTTGAAATTTATAATGCAAAAAAGATAATTCTTTATGATCAAAATCAGATCTCTACAAAAGCAATGAGGGTTGGCTGATAAGTTTATAGGTTGACCCAGATCATCCTCTCATGGAATCTGGTCAAATGAGGTTTATTTTGCTACATAATTCCCCTTGTGATCCACATAATTCTTCTATCGGTGTTGCAGTGCTTCAATCCCATAGGTGAAGATGCTTGGTCAAAAAAACTCATCTACTGCTGATATGACAATATCATCACTGCAATATTGTTTCCTGGCCAAGTGTTTTTTCACGTTGGGGGACAGATGATAGTTAGATGGGACCAAATCAGAATAGGGAGGGTGATCAACCAATTCAAAGTCACAGTTACACACAGCAGCAATTGAATGTAAGGACTTGAATGCCGGAGCATTTTCCTCATGAAACAAGACTGCTTCAGTCACTTTTCCTAGCTGTTTGCTCTTGATAGCTTTTGTAACTGCTTCAGGAAGTTGGCATAGTACTCTACATTGATGGTGCATTTTGCAACCAGTCAATAAACATGATGCCTTTTGCATTCCAAAAAACTGAGGCCATCACTTTTTCTGTAGATAAAACAACCTTGTGGAGCAGGTGAGGAGGGCTGTTCCCACTGTATGGATTGTCTCTTTGTCTTGAGATCAAAGTGATGAACTTAATACTCATCGTGGATTAAGAAATGTTCGAAGAAACCAGCTGAATCTGTCTAAAACAATGTCAGATTTTCCTGTGATGTGATCAGTCTGGTGCACCTTTGAACAGTTGTCAGAAGAAATGGCACCCATTGGACAGAAACCTTCATCATGCCATGTTCGTTGTGCAGAATATTCACAACTCTTTCATGGGATATGCCAATAGCATTGGCAATTTGATTTATAATCAGTTGCCTGTCATCCCATTAGCATGTGGTAAACATGATCGATATTTTACTCAGTTACAACAAGTGTAGGATGTTCAGATATTGGGTCATCTTCAGAACTCTTCCTTACCTTCCTCAATGCAGCTTGATAAAGTTGGAGGTTCATCCCCTAATGTGGCAACCATGTCAGCCATAACGTCCTTGGGTGCTAAACCCTTTTCCTTCAGGTATTTGATAACAGCACAATGCCAAATTTTACTCCAAGTTGCCATAAACAACCTACAGATGCAGACATAAAATGGATTTTGAGTGAATAAGTTGGATAGTTTGAACAGTGACTTATGTTTTCTCAGCCTTTCCCATTTGTTGGTGGCAGTGCCAACAAAGACTCAAGAGAGGCAGTTTGTTCTGCAGGAGTGAAAATATTTACCAATGGAATTATTTTATAGCTTGGTAGGGTCTCATCAAAATTAAGCCCTTGCTACACTAAACCTAAGTACTATTTATTTCAGTAGGGACTTACTATTTAACCAATATAGAGTTCTTGATGTCAATACAAGGATATTCATATATAAATATTCCAGTTCTGAAAATAATGTAACCATCATATATCATATTAGATCTCTTCAGCCTTGAAATATTTCTGTAAAGACATTAGAATCAATTTCAGATTACATTCATGTATTCTACTTAATAAAAGCTGTACCACCTGGGAAGCTTCCTAGAAGCCAGCAGCTGTTCAACTTTTAGTATATGTCTCATTTCAATGATTTGCCAGGACATTTTTATTGCATTTCATCACTGGTTAATTAAGTACCAACAACAGTTACAAATCACGATTGACATTGTTTTCTCTATACTGTCTAACTTTTCTGCTTATAGCTCAAAATTCCACAAATAATGTCCCACAAAAGCATTTTAGCTGTCATATTATAAATTATTAAGTGGGAGATGAATAATGCCAATAATATTACACTTCTATGACATATCTCACTCAGCTAATCTTAAAAGTGATGTATTAAAACCAATAAGTTTTTCAGTTCCTAGTTCTGTGTATAATTGAAAGAAGAGAATTAAGCCACTTTACTTTTATTCTTTATTTTTATTCTTTCATTCAATTGTACACTATTTATATTATTCAAACAATACACAATTCACTTATATATTCATTATTTTACCAGTGTTCTATACTGACTTGCTGCACTACACAATCAGAATACTCTGCTTCTGCACTACATTAACAGTAGGAAGAACATAAAAGCCAACCAAATTACAACTTGCCGTAATATTTTCTCATTCTCTAGAGCTCAAATCGCCAAGATAATCAGAACCAGTCCATCCTGTTGCTAGTACGGCATTGTCTCCTTTGGATCAAACTCTTAACTATCAAATTGTCTAGACCATCTTTCTAAAATAGGTTCTGTATGTTGACAATTGCTATTATAGTGGGATCACTGTTGTTGTTTAACCCTGGGTCAGCAGACCTTTGATCATAATGGTTCAATCCACTGCCATCCAGTATTTTTTTCTTCAAACATAGGGAACACAGTGTGTCTTTGTTTCAGTGTGATACAGTATGATTTGAAAGGTGAATAAGCTCTTCAAGAGAAGTGCTAGTGGATTACAGGAAGCATGGTCTTTCTGAAGGATGCAGCGTCTTGATAGACAACGACCAATGCTGTTAGTTTACTCCATACTTCAACAAATCTGAGCATGCGAAAGAGTTTCTGAAAGTCCCGAGTGTAGCATGTTCTATGATTTTATAAAAATAGAACGTGCCAAATATTCAGTTTAATAGTGGACAAAGTTGTTGATGGAAAAATAGTGGATAATCTTGTGGACTTCTACAAGTCAGCTGCAAGTCATTGAAGCTTTATACTGTCAGAAGTAAAACATTCAAGTTATAGTAAGTGACTGATTGATGGTATTTGTCTGGTCACACATCTCTGGAAAGATTCCAGTAGCTTGATATTCTGGACAAGATACGGTTCCAAACTGGAGTTACACGCTGTAAGTATGGACATAACAGCCATTTGAAGCTTTAAATAAATAACTAGTGGAACAACTAACAAGCATCTTACTGAGAGATGATTTTTTAGAAATGTGATTTAGCCAATGCAGATCATTATTGACAATAGTCACTAGTCATGTTTACAAGTAGACTTCTTAGGAGTTGGTGAAGTATTCATTAAATTCTGAATTTTCCACCAAAAATATATAGTATTGCACTTATCTATAGTCAGGTTGAGTTGGCACTCAGCAATCCATTGCTTCATTGTATCCAGGTGCAGAAAAGCTCTATAGCATGTACGATCCATTCTTTTATCTCAAGGTGCCATTTAATGTTACCTGCATATTTGAATGCTGTAAAATGCTTCATGATGGCATCTGTTTCATTAATAGGTGCAACAAACAATATGGGACCAAAACCAAATACCTGCAGGGAATAAGATGTTATTGCTTAGGATATCTTATTGGGACTACCTATTTCCTACTGAGAATGAAACTCTAAGAATAGTGCTCACTTTGAAACAAGTAGCAGTGAAAATGATACATCGGGAATTTTAACAGTAAAAATGTTAGCTTAGCATTCAACAATAAGTCTTGTATACCTTTTGGGATTGCCACTAATCTGACTTGTATATGTGAATTGTGGAGAAGGCCAACTGGATAATGAAGCCTCTATTTTGAACACATATTTCCATAACACTTTATTATCAGGGCTGATTGCTACACGCTGTTCAAATTTAAGTATTGCCATTTTAGTCACCTGCTTGGTAATCTATGGTCAGATGTTCTGTTGCACCTTCTTTTATTCCCTGTACAATGTAATCTGTATTCATGTTCAGCATCTGATCATTCTTTCCTGGCATGGCAGACTGCAGCAGTCACCCAAATTGCACTTTTGAAGTTTCTACTCTATTTCTGTAGTGTTGATGCTTCACATGCAGCTCAGACTGGATTAAAGATCACCAACTCTGGAATCATGAAATTTTTGCCAGTTTGGACACTCAAACTCAATACAATAATAGTTCCAGTCAGTTTTATTCTACCCAAAGCAAGTAGTTTGGAGGTGATGGCAGTCTTTCTTACTGCTCATAAGAGGTAGGTTGGTATGATCTGAGATGCCTGAAGTTTCCTTGGTAGTGATGTAGTTAACTGTTTCAGGAGCAGTAAATAGCAGATAAAAAGAGCTGTTACTTTTTGTAGGGGATGTGACTACATGGGACCAGTTTGAATCAAGCGTTATGCCATGCTGTCAGCAATTAAAGTGGTCTCTCTAAAACAAGTTGTCGTCAGCCTTGCTAAAAACACCATTGCAGAGCAATGATGAGAGGATAGTGCTTTATTCTTGTTCTTTTACTGTCCTTCTATGTTTGATATCCTCACACCAGCTTGCATTCCTTTTCAATGTATCACCAGACTTTGCAAATTTCCATATTTGTGCATCATTACATTGGTTAGAACTTCTATATAGTACTGAGTGACAATTTAAGAAAGCCTCAGTATGTAACTTTGGGTGCATATTTGCTCGTAAATCAGCACAAGTTTGAAATGCGATTCAGTTTTCATATTAGTCTTGCCACAATAGAACTGGAAAAAGTTAATCAAATTAATCTGCATCTGAGTCCTGCTTTATTGAGGCAAAGAACATCTTTTGGAGGAATGCTGTTGACTTTAAATGAAGTGCTAATAAATGCCTATAGATTGGCAATTTCCTTGCATACACCAATAGCAATTAGACCATGCATGGCAAATTCAATGATTTTCTCAATGCACCTCAGTTTAGCTATAGCTGGGAGCAGGTTTCTAGGCAAATTATTCTGATATGAACCCTTATTATGTAGTTTTATATGGATTTTTTTGCTTTAATATTTGTTACATTAATGCTCACATTAGAAATCAATTACTGTTATCTCATTTTAACAAATAAATTTACCAAAATTACATAAAAATATCTTGAAATACTAAAAGGTAAATTTACTCAATAAAATCGCCATTGGCTTCAGCCACAACCTCCAGACGACTTTGGAATCTTCTGTAACTCTTCTGGATGGTCATCTTGTTTAAGTTGGTGAATGCTGCTATAATCCTTGCCTTTAGTTCATCTTTAGTGCTTGCTTAGCTGTGCTCCACACATGATAATCAAGGGGGTTGTAGTCTTGGGAGTTAGGTGGCCAGATGCTAGGGGTGATGTGGTCACCAAAATTGTCTGACAGTCATGACTGGGTGCTTCTGCTTATGTGGCATGGTGTAGTCCTGTTGCCAGACATAAGGTCTTCCAGCAGCCACCCTCTTCACCCAGGGTAGCACTACCTCCTCCAGGCACTTGATGTAGGCCTCCATGCTAAGTGTGGGAAGGTGAAGGGAGGCATAACATCACTCCAAACACCATGATATTGATTGGATATTTGATTTTTATCACTCTTGGCATTGTCCTCAGATTGACACACAAACACTCTGAAATGTATGTATTGGAGTTTCTTGCACAAATGCCAAGCAGTACAGCATGTTTTTTCCAAATTTCTGGCAGAGTGAATTGTGTGATGGTGTTGCTTTTTTCACAGATTGTGCCCAACTGACCCTACTAAACTGTGTATTCAACAAAAGGCAAACAAACAATGCACTTACATGAAATTGAAAATATAAAATGCAGACAATTTACTATTGCACCTTGTATATATATATATTAATATATTTATTATTTGATTTTCCTTTCCATTCAAATATTCATTTATACATGAAAAGTTATTGGTACCATGTCAAAAACACTGGTTCTGGTGCCACATAAAAAGCACCCAGTACACTCTGATGTGTGGTTGGAATTAAGAAGGGCATCTAATCATAGAACCCATTTCAGAACAGACTATGGAACCTGATGCAGCCACTGACCTTACCAGCTTTGGTCAAACTATCCAACCCATGCCAGCATGGAAAACGGATGTTAAATTATGTATTTTGGTTTCTATTATACTTTAATAGCAATCAGTGTTAACTTATCACTGGGTTTACATAACCATCATAATTCATATGCATAATTAATTGAAATATGATGTGTGTGTGTGTGTGTGTGTGTATGTGAGACAATCATCACCATAACTACTATCAGTGGTGGTAGTGTTTAGGTATTCACCTACTTTTGAGACAAATTTCTTTACTGCCATATTCTCTTCCTAATGCAAATCCTCACCTATTTCCAAGTAAGGTAATAAATATTTCTACATGTTCTTTGAAGAATGATCAACACAGTGGCTAGACATATTTTTGAAGAGAATTGGAGAAAATTACACTGTTTGTAAGACAGTAACTTTTGTCTAATATAATTAATTCAAGACAAGGAAATACACACTCCCTCACATCCCTAGACACACAAATACCTTATATCTACTATGTCAGTATGAAAAATGAACATTAGATGAAGATGACAACACACACACGCACACACACACGCGTGTGTATATGTATATGCAGAAAGATATTTATATATATATATATATCACATTTTTTTTAAAGTTATTTCTACAGATTTTCTACAGAATTGAGAGTCAGCACCAAAAGTTATGATACTTTGTATACATAGACGTCTAAGCAAACAGGTAATTGGTGTATATGCATATTTCAGGAACTCTTGCTTCTTCTTCAGCTGGTTATAATTTCTATAGAAAAATCTTCAAAAGAAATTATTTAATTGCTCTGAAAACACAGGTATGGGCACCATATTGACTTATAAGCCTTTAATATAATTGGTAGTATATTATGGATGCATAACAAATTGTCCCTACCAGCAATTAATATATATTCATATGTTCTTATGGCTGAAACAGTAGTAGAATTTGGAAAGAAGCGCCAGGTGTGGAAGTAAAACCTGGAATCAAAAGGCCTTAAAATCATCTTAGCGAAGACAGGAAAGTAGATGAGACACTAATTCTTTTGAGTAAATGGCTCTGTAGATATGTAGAAAAGAAGTAGGTAGAAATTCCATACGGTGAACTCAATGCTAATTATGGTTACATATGAGCAGTGGCAAACTGGGTTTAAAAATATTGGTTGCCAGGAGAATATGGGGACCCATCCGCAATGGTTGATATAACTTTAAAACAGGTGAATAGTATTATTTTCCCTCACAACATTATATTATCTATTTAATGTAGGAGATAAAAAACAAAATTTGGAACATTATCTCCTTAGATTTTTTTTTTAAGAAATGGCTTGACATGAGCAATAATTCTTAAAACTAAATATTTTAACCCTTTTGTGTCTGCATTATTTCTGCTGTGTATACTTTCTGTGTTTGAATTTGTAGGTAAAAAAAAAACCTCTCATCCAGAGCCACCAAGTAATATATGATCCATTAATAATTTCTCTGTGCAATATATTTACGCATCATGCAGTGAAGGAGAAGAAATTATTAAGGTGGAGTTTTGGATCAGGATAAGTCTAATTTTCTTCCTTTTGACAAGGATTTATCATTTTTACCTTTCATTCAGGCCTTCAAGGTGATGTTTTAGAGATGGTGGGGAAATTTTATGAAAAATCGTTTTGAAAATTCAAGATTTTTTTTCACCTCAGCCCCATCCTCCCAGGCAATATCAGCCAAGTTTTTTGGCACGTCTTGTCAACTATAAACAAAGCAAATAAATTAGGGGGTGAGAAATTGCATAATCTCCTATATAGAAAACAAGAATCTGAAAACATTAAACAAAAAAATTACTGTCTCAAAAGTTATAGGGCACGGGGTATTCCAAAGAAGTACCAAATTATCTTTTTAGATACAGTTTTTAAAGTATTGTGGATAAATTCCAGCACTGATCTTTTCAGGCTCTCTAATATTTTAAAATCATAAATAGAAGAAAATGCTTATGGAGAGAAAAATATTGAAAAAAATTCAACACATGTGATAGTGACAAAGGTGAATGTAGGATGTGCTAGAAACAACAGCTTAATCTCCTTTAAATCACACACCTTTTCTTGTGAAAATATAACTTTTTTTTATCATAAAGGCTTCTCTCATCATTTTTAAGTGCATACTCCAAAAATAAATTAGCTAAAATTGGTCTGGATGGGGGTAAGGAGAAGAAGGGAGAGAGGTGAGAAAGACTTAGACCGTGGTGAAAAAGAAACTGGAAAAATCACCATCAAAATGGAGAAAATCCAACATGCGAGTGTTCTGATCTGAAACTGCCATTACTGAAATTAGTCATTTCTCATTTTGTCCCAATTTAGACATAAGTTTTTGAAAATGGAAATTATCTAATTAGACATTAGACATGGAATCCAACAGAGAAAAGAATATTAATTGTTAAAAATTATCCAGATATTTAATTTTCAACCTCAATTACAATCAAGTCGAAGTTAGAAGAAAAATTTCTTGAAAGTATTTGTCACCTGATTGTGTTTCAAAACTCTCTTAACTTCAACAACAGCTACGCTGACCAATTTTTACTCCCAAAGATGAGGCAACAGAACAAAGGATGCAATGCTTGCAATGTAATAATTTCAAACAGGTAGAGAGAAAATAACAAGAAATCCAAAATTACTTATTCTGCCCCATGATAATTTCAAATGTTTGACAAACTGGAATGGTACAAAATAACAAAAAATATAGACAAAACAAAGAAAGAAAATGCTTTGATTTAATGAAAAACATTTGAAGATATATGCAATAATTCAAAAGCCAAAAAGAAAATGCTTTTAACTGTTGTGAGATGTAATTTTATAACTAACGTTAAATTCAAAATTTATATTTTAGAACCTTTCCTACTTACTTGTTCGTTTGTAAAGACCAATTTTCACTGACTCAGAGAAAGAATGAAGTTTATAAGTGGCAATGTGTGTGTGTGTGTGTGTGTGTGTGTGTGAGTGTGCATGTATGCCTTTAATTCCAGGGTCATTGCTCAGTCATGCATTGAAAAGAAAAATTTGAACTTCTTTCTGTTAAACTATTTTCTATCCAGTTGTACTTACACACAAGCACAAATGCATATGCACACACACGGACACAAACACATACACAAACACAAACACACACACACACACATCCATAGACTCTGTCACACATACATACATGCAAATGTATGTCAAGCTGCACTAACCACTGGGCCATTGCACCTCTCCACACACACACATATGCATATGTATGTATGTATGTATGTATGTATGTATGTATGTATGTATGTATGTATGTATATATGCATTAATATATATATAAATTTAGTTACACTTTATCACCACTAACTAGCTGTCTGCTGTATCATATATTTTAATTTCTATTAATCCCTTAGGGAATTCTTTGACCAACTGCTTTGCTTAATTGTTTTATTTGTTGTTTTTTTTCAAATTTTTTATTCTTCAGAAAGTTTCTTTGAAAGCAAAACTTTAAATTTATGGGCCCCTTACATATTTGCAAGGGCCCCCATATTTTGACTCTAATGTCTTAAAAGGCCAACTTGCCATCGGGCAAGCTGACAACCCGGCCAGTCTGCCACTGCATATGAGCGAAATTACATGAAGGATAACAGAAAAAGTAGATTTTGTTAATTGGCAAATGTATAGTATCAATAAACACTAAAACCTTGTAAGAAATACATTTCAAGGAATGTCAAGAGAATCCTTACATATATAGTAGATAGGTTTTGTTATATTGGTGACTTAAGTAGCAATGGAGGAGTATGTTCTGGAAGGATATTTGCTAGAATAGGAACTGGTTAGAGAGTGCTCAAAGAGCTATTACTGCGATTGATAAGAAAAGGTCCCCAGAGTGAAAAGAACATGTATATGAACTGCAATGCTACATGGTTGTGAAATTTGGGCCATGGATGCAAAGGATATGCAAAGACTAGAAAGAAATGTAATTAGCATGCTCTGCCAGATATGCAATGTCAGTGTGCATGTTCAACAAAGTACAAACTTGTTGAGAGAAAAGTAGGGCATAAGAGGTATATGGTCTAATGTACAAGAGAGAAGACTGCATTGATATAGTCATGTGATGTAGATGGATAATGACAGCTGCATAAGGAAATGCTGATTCTTAAATGCAAAAGGAACTTGTCGAAGAGGGAGACCCAGGAAGATGTGAGAGGAAATAGAGAAGACCAAACTCAAGATATAGAGCTTTACAAAGCTGACAAAGGATGGAAATGATTGGCAATACACAGTGTTTGACATTTGTTCATCTCAGCAAAAATGAGGTCCTGTTAAACCACTCCTCTGCCACTGCCAACTCATCTTCTAATATCAGTTTAATTACTGCATCACACACTCAGATTCTGTCAATTACACCATTTATTCCCCTACATTTCACACCTCCCTATTACTGTCATTTATCACTTCCTCTTTCTCTTCCCTGCCCCACCCCTATTTCTATCACTTCTCTCAGAAACTGATAACCATCATTGACCAAGTCATCACCCATGTGTCTCAGTCAGTGGGAGAGAGTGAGAGAGAAGGGGAGGGAGAGTGAGGGGGAAAGAAAGAAATCAAGAATGAGGATAGAAACAGGTGAGTTGTTGCAGAGGAGATACAGGGTTACCCAGTCAGAGAGAGAGAGAGTGGAAGAGAAAGAGAGAGGGAGAATGAATGACCGAGAATGAGAGAGAGAGAAAGAGAGAGAGAGAGTAGAAGAGAGTGAGAGCATAAGAGTGCAAGAGAGAGAGAGAGAGCAGGAAAGAGATGGTGGTGAAGTGCCAGGGCATACCCTCAAGGTACAGGGGTTAGAATATAAATGGGATGGTAGAGTATTGCCAAGGGTGGTTGAGTAGGGAGTAGGGACTTCACATGAATACAAAGAGTGTGGTGGTGGGGAATGCAGTGACTGGTGAACCATGAGTATACAGAGGAGGTAGGGGACAATGGGAAAGCAATGATACAGTGAGCAGGGTGGTGAGGACAGGATTTGGGAGTGAGAGATAAGCATAAGTATATGCATGACAAAGAGAAAATGTGAGGAACAGAAAAGATGTAGTTTGGTTTGTTGGGATAAGGTGTGTGAAATTTTTTTTATATAGTTACATGTGGGTGGAGCACACAGTGTTTCCAGAACTCAATTTTTCTGAGTTGGGCAGGTTTTCTCAAGAACCACATATCACCAGACATCTTGGTCCATTGTCCTCTCCTCTGTTAGGCCCAACATCCTGAGATTGGTTCTCACTACTTCATTCAATGTATTTCTGGCTCTCTCCCTTCCACAGGTGCAATCAACTTTTAGCAACAGGCACTTATTTATACAGTTGTCGACACTCATACACATCACATCTCCAAACCACATAGTTTTCTCTCTTGCATGTTGCAACTTCTTTCCTACATACTCAGCCGGTCCATTTACCTGATGGAAAGAAAGTCTTATCTGTTTTCTTGCTAACAATAACTTTGGTTTCCACCAGGTTAAGTTTAAGGTTCTTTGATTCCAGGTTTTGCTTAATTTTTCATAATTCTTTCTTTTGTGACTCACTAGGAGTAACCATACCATTATTCAGTCACACACATTTCTCACCCAGTGCATCTCTATTCTCTCTAAAACACTGTTTTACAGTCCTGAACACCTCACACCTCTGATCCTCAGTCATGTTTCAAAAAACTATGGTCTAAAATGGGGTAAAATGAGTAATGACTGATTTCAATAATTCCTTCATTTAAATTCATTTAAAAAGCTACAGATAATATTTTATGTTGAGTTTTTTTTTATATTTAGACAAGTTACATTAGTTCCATATCATGTGACATTTTTTCCTTGATCCTCTTTTATTTAACCTAAATATTTAAAACATCTTTTGCACTTCTGATCTTTGTGATGTCTTGGGATGGATACTGATGTGTATGAGTGTTTACTAGAGAACTGAAGGGGCAAATTTACCTGATCTTGGATTACTCATTTTGCCCCAGCCAAATTTGTTTTTTATATACTCAAAAGGAACACTGATAATTTTCTGAAATAACAATCAGATTATGTCATAATGTTTTTAATGCATTTAGGAAAGACCATTTGCTTAGCTTATATAGTTTTTGCAGTGAACAATTGAAAAAATATATTTTGTCTCAAAGACAAAAATGCAGTAAAAACACTTCATTTTGCCCACCACCCTTCTCCTGTATAATTTTTGTCTGCAAAGTTATAAAGGGAATAACATGAGAAACAAAATGCATGCTGTCCTACAATACTGCCATTGAGTGTATTATATATATATGTATGTGTGTGTGTGTATGCATGTGTGTGTGTGTGTATGCATGACTGTGCAGGAAGAAGCTTGCTTCTCAACAATATGGTTCCAGGTTAAGTCCTGCTACATGGCATCTTGGGCAAGTGTCTTCTACTATAGCTTCAGGCTGACCAAAACTTTGTGAGTGGAATTGTTAGATGGAAACTGAGAGAACCCTGTCGTCCTCGTTGGCGATTGTTTTCCTCTGTCTTCCCTTCTCTGGATCTTTCCTTCTATGTTTCCAACAAAGAACTCTGCTCAAAACATTAAACCCTCTTTCTTTCCTTCTTCCCTGAGCATCCAATAATACTATATTTGTTCCACGTCCTCGCGTTGTTGTGTTTTTTTGTGCTTTCTTGTTTGGATTAACTATATATATATATATATATATATATATATATATCATGGACTCCTCCGTCATTAGACAACATATGAGGGTTTGACAGTTTCTTGCTGATCAATCATACAGATGATTTGTGTATAATGATTAAATGTTTGTGTACACAAAAGCACACTCCTTCCATCAAATCGACTTTATCTTTACAGGTGTACTATATGCCACATATCTCATGTCAGAAATATTTGCAGAGCAACGTGAAATGAAGTGTTTTGCTCAAGAACACAGCATAACACCTGGTCTGGGAATCAAAACCACAATCTTGCAATCGTGAGTGCAACACCCTAACCACTAACCCATGCACCTTCACACACATACTTGTGTGTGTGTGTTTGTATTTATGTGTATGTATTTCTGTGGATTTTGTTTGTCTCCCCCCCATCATTACTTGACAAGTAATGTTGGTGTGTTTATGTCCTCATAACTTAGAAATTCGACAAAAGTGACTGATAGAATAAGTACTAGGCTTACAAAGAATAAGTCTTGGTGTCAATTTTTTCGACTAAAATCCTTTAAGGTAGTCTCCAGCATGGAGCACAACCAAGTGACTGAAACAAGTAAAAAAATAAAAGAATACATATATATATATATATATATATATATATATATATATGAGGTCTGATCAATAAGTATATGGACTGTTGCCATAGTAACGAAGCTAAAGCACATAAGGGGAAGCTGCTTGGTAAAGATTGACCTTGGAGAAAGTGTATGGAGCGGAGTGTATGAGCCACAGAGCCACCCACACACAAGTGTATGAATGATTCAGACATTCCCACAATGGCTGGAAAAAATGTCGATTTTGACGAATGTTCTGGGAGACCCACAACCAGCAGAACTGATAAAAACATCATAGAGATGCATGCAGCTGAGAAGGAAAATCGTCAAATCATCATCCATGAGTTATCACAGGATGTGCAGTTAGTTACAGTTCAGTTCAGTCCATTTAGTTCATACCCATTTGTGTATGAGTTTTGCAAGTTACTAAGTGACCCTGCCAGTGCTAGTGGCACATAAAAAGCACTCAGTTCACTCTGTAGGGTGGTTGGTATTAAGAAGGGCATCCAGCCATAAAACCCAGGACAAAACAGACACAGAAGTATGGTGCAGTCTTCTGCCTAACCAGCTTCTGTCAAACAGTCCAATCCATGCCAGCAGGGAAAGTGGACATTAGACAGTGATGATTATGATGATATATACATATATACGCATGCATGCACATGTACACACCAGACACACACACAGAGTTAACAAATGAGATCCAGAGATATTCAGTAAAGAAAGCATTTAGTAGCACTTGAATGATTCAAACTTAGACTACAAAGTCCTTACAAAGGACCAGTTCTGTGAGATAAAAGTAGTTATAAGAGAAATCAAGGCGAACAGATATGGAGGCAATTATGTGGATAAACAAATTAATTATGATATCTTGGGTTTGATATACAAAATATGTATATATGTATACATGCAAAACGAAAGAAAGCAAAGACTGAAGAGTTTCAGATGATGAATACTACAACACATATGACATCATTCACACATCTAACAGAAATTAGAATGACCAGAACAAGCTCCTTGTATGCCCAGACGGTCTTTCCAAGGATGATCTTGCCAAAAAGCACCACACACTGGAACAGAAGCTGCGAGAATTAAAGACAATTGTGGCTGAGGATTCTCTAGCCAAAGCAGCAGTGCAGCTAAGACAGCAGGTAAAGAAACAAGATCTCAGTCAAACATGGCCGCCAAGCACCGAGCAAAATGTCATTCCCGACACTGTTACCAAATTTCTCTATTCCTTGCTGACTGGGGAAAACAAGTGTACAAATCCCTCAGAAAGGGTCAAGCGTCTTGCTACTTCTTTTGGAAGTGACCTGGTGTTTGCTGTTACCTGTAGCAAAACAAAACTGAGGATACTGGTGTTCTGATTTTGTGTTTGGGGATCTGTAGCAAAATCCTGTGCTCCCTGTACTAGAAGAGTGGTACAAAGAACAGAACATGCTTCCCTGACATTATGAAAATGAATCATGCACTGGGTGGGGTCATCTCTGATGCTGTGATTGGCATGCATGCCTTCACAGGTTGCGATACAGTCAGTGCCTTTGCTGACTGTGGAAAGCTAACTTTGTTCAAACGGATGAAATCCAAAAAGACCTTACAAAAAGCCCTCAGTGAACTAGGGCAGTTTCAAAAGCTACAGATGATAACCTGCCAAAGGTATATGCCTTCTGCTTCAACAACTGATGTAAATAAACTTTGATACCAGCTCTTTTGCTGAGCACAAGGAGAAATTGAGTCAAGTCAGCCTCCCTCATGTGAGGACTGCTTGTTCATGCATGTTTTTCATGCAAATTATCAAGCAGCCATATGGAGAAGATGTCTACAGGGGCAAACCTTTGTTCCAAGCCCCATCGACTGTGGTTGGACATTAGACAAGGAGAGTGATCTTGCCATTGCTTGGATGCACTGGATTCTGTTCTTCAGCTTTTGTCCTGCAAATCTGTGTGTTCCTTCAAACACCACCATGCAGCTGCCTCAGCAATGGCTTGAGGTGCACAGACATGTGCCCGCCATGAACATGTTACAACCAAGCTCCTGAATTCCACAACAGAGAACCAGAATTAGAACTGTGGGATTCTCAGGATGACCACAGTGATTAGCTTCATGGTATGCTGGGTATCCATGGAAGATTCAGAACCTGGCTAACCTGAAGCTGCTATACTACCAGAACATCTCTGTTGGCTTGAAAACAATTGATACAATCTTTCCCAATGGCATGACTTGTTGTGTGCACATGAGAAAACTGAACAGTCTTGATGTGTCATGCTTGGTTTTATGTTCAAGACATATCTTGCATATGAAATATGCAATTCAGTTTCATATTAAGTATAAACACATATTGATTAAATTCTGATCTGCGCATCATTTCTTTACTCTTTCAATAATTAAAATAAAAGATGCTCGTGAAATTTTTGTTTGCAGTTTCTTATGGAGGGTACGTCTATTTATGAAGTGATAACTACTACTAAGCTACCATTCTGATAAGGCTATCATATATAAATAGAAACTAGAGACACATAGGCGCAGGAGTGGCTGTGTGGTAAGTAACTTGCTAACCAACCACATGGTTCCAGGTTCAGTCCCACTGCATGGCATCTTGGGCAAGTGTCTTCTGCTATAGCCCCGGGCCGACCAATGCCTTGTGAGTGGATTTGGTAGACGGAAACTGAAAGAAGCCTGTCGTATATATGTATATATATATAAGTGTGTGTGTATATGTTTGTGTGTCTGTGTTTGTCCCCCTAGCATTGCTTGACAACTGATGCTGGTGTGTTTACGTCCCTGTCACTTAGTGGTTCGGCAAAAGAGACTGATAGAATAAGTACTGGGCTTACAAAGAATAAGTCCCGGGGTCAATTTGCTCGACTAAAGGTGGTGCTCCAGCATGGCCGCAGTCAAATGACTGAAACAACTAAAAGAGTAAAAGAGTAAAGAGTATAACAAGTCAAAAATAACCATAAGAATTATTCACCTCATGTGGTACCGATACAGAAATTTTGGGGGTCTGGGCTCAAGGACTAATATACATATTTGATGTTTATCAAACCCAAGCTGTTATATTTAGTTTATTTATCCACATAATTGCTTATATATATACATCTAGTTGAAACTGAGATCATGTGGTTGGGAAACAAACTTCTTAACCATATGAGACAATGATGATGTGTTTCAGATATATAAAAGCTTTCCTCAATAAAGTTGCACTTCATGTTTGAAGCTCCAGCAAAGCTACAAAATGAACACCTAAATATGAGCGTATTGCAGCTTATGGCAAAAACAGCTGTGAACTAATGACGCACATTATATGATGTGTTTTTCTATTGCTATTCATATATTCTTTTATGCTCTATACTTGACTAATGCTTTTGTGTGTGTGCGTGCATGTGTTTGCCTCCTTGCCTTTTCATCATTTGATTGTTGTAAATGAATGGCATTCATTTCCAATATTCTACCAAAACATGTCTGGCAATGGGGTTAGATTATGTGGCTTATAAACAGGTCAGGTTTGATGACATGAAGGTTGTAGATAATCTACCTTAACAAATTTAATCTGACTAATGCATGCTTGGAAAAGTGGATGGTAAAATGACATATAATTATAGTGTATAAAATTATAATGATCAGCCAACATTGACTATTATCACTATGCTAAAGAAACCAATATACATGGTACAAAAAATATTTATATATTCTCATGTATGAAGGAATATATAGATGAATATACTAAAAGTCCACTCTAAAACAACATATCTTCCTATGTATATATAATAATCTACATTTTTATTGAAAAATGAATGTATACATATGCATGGGTAAGTGTGTTAAAAGATGTACATAACTTTAGGAGTAGAGGGATTCTTTATTGTGAAGATGAACAATAAATCTTCCCCTGGAGAGAATATCAGTCTATCATAGGTAACATTCTCATATGATCTGCTATATCAGCAGTTAGATGAAGCAAGGCATGCAAAGCTATGTACATAGCTGAAGAAAAATCAACAAAACACTGGCAGATTTATTTAGTTTTATTTTACATCAATCATTTTGTGAACAATGGCATCTTTGGTTATAGGTTTCCAATGTTCCTATCACTGGTTCACTGCATTTTCAATGGTGGCAATAAAATGGGAGGGTCTTTCTCATTCAGAATAAATACCAAAAGGTATATATTCTCCGTGTGTCTGTATGTACACATACAGTTATATACATATACACATACACACATATTTATGTGTATATATGTGGATGTCTATGAGTGTACATATCTATGTATGCGTATGTGTGTATGTATATGCACACATATATGTAAACAAATTGAGCTGAGAGAAATAACTCTGTGGCCATTAGCATGTATTTAAACAACGTAGACAAATACAGGTATATCAAATATCACCTTATAACATAAATTCTTGATTTATTAAAATTATTTCTGTCCACACACAACCGCACACAGACACACACACACACACACACAAGTAAGTGGCTACAGTAGCAACTCAAATACCTGTAGTTTTATGCTGAGACATTTGTCAAACTGGTAGACCAAATCTGGTTTGACCAAATCTCTAAGTCCTTGTGCCTTATGTAGTTTCATGTCTCTATAAGCAGTCTCCTCCATATGTTGTGCTTAATTTCTCCTATTTGCATAAATTCCTGTTCGATTTCTCTTTTCTTCTACCTCTCCTTCTCTTTCCACACACACACACACCACACACACACACACACACACACACACACACACACACACTCTCACATACACACACGTGTATATATATATATATAATATATATATATATATATATATACACACACACTTATATATATCAAAACAGAGTTAGGATGTATGAGATTTGAATACATATTTATTTAACCATGTGACTTCCATAAGAGAGTAGCCATTTCACAACCTACTTCATGTAGTATGGGTTTCAGTATGTAAGAAATTATGATACGTGTTTGCATTAAAATGCCTGCTAGGCAGTAGACAACACCATTACATATTCTCAAATTAAAGCAAATAAAGAAATCTAGCCCATCACATCTCCAAAGCATCATAATGTTCATGTGACCATGGTGTTCCATTGAGCTGATGAACCAAATTTCTTCATTGCATTAATATGTGAATATACAATTCTATTGTATAATATCTAGCATGCATATTAATACAACCATGTATGCATAATTTCTTGCATATTGAAATTAAAACTATATGAAGCTGGTTGGGGAACAACCATAATCTTATGGAAGTTGAATGCTTAAATAAATATACCTCCACCTCTCATATTATGTCTTTATATACTCCTCACATAAAAATTATATCACTTGCGTTTTCTGAATTTTCAGTGACATGGGCACTTCACTTTACACTTCTTTGTAATTGATTACTATGTGAACTGATAGCCAAATTCATAAGAGGAGCTTACTGTGATAACTATACAATTCTGTATATCCATATTTTATACTACCCATGTATACATACACATGCATCCATACATCCATATTCACATACAAATATCCATCCATCCATCCATCCATCCATACATACATACATACATACATACATACATACATACATACATACAGTCATACATACACATACATTATTATTTAGATAGTTTGATTTGTCTCCATAAAAATTAAAGTTTCACAGTCTTCTAATGGAAACCTATCTCATTCAGACTCAGATTACTGAATCACTAATCTGAGCCTGAAGAAGATTTCTGTTAGAAGACTGTGAAAATTGAAATCACATGGTGCTGAATCAAACTGGTTTAGATTATGTAACTTCTACTATATGTGTCGAGTGTCTTTTCCTTTCTTTTGTCCACTTACTTGTATACATACACACACACACACACACACACACATAGTTTACTTTTCCGTTTAGGTAAGATCAACAAAAAGGTACTCCATTTGGTTAGAGATAAATATTGTTTAATGGATACAGTATATAGTTATGAGCTACTGACAGTTTCATACACTGGAGATGTTTTATAGGCAGATTTTTATAATTTGCCTAGTGTCTCCAAGCAATCTCCAAGCTCTGACCAATACAAGGTTACAAATTAAGACAATAGAACATGAGAACAAAATGAGAGGAATATAGACGCAAAAAGTGGGAAGGTGAAAGAAACAGAAAAAGGAAGGAAAAAAGAATTATCCCCTTTGACTATAAAGCTAGTTGATGTACAAACACTAAAAGGGGCCTAAAGTCTGCAATACAGCAACTCAATCTGGAGAGAATGGTGTTCTTCAAATTGCCAAAAGGAACTTGTTCATATCTTTGCATTTGCTGCAAATTTCTGATCTGGAATTTAGTTGTGCAGTGGAATTCTTAGATCTAACAAGGAGATGGGATCGTTCAGCAACACATAACTTGCATTTTTTAGACCCATTAACATATGGTATGATTTTCCTACGATTTTTCACTTGAATGTATGTGGCGTGGAGATGGTCTTCAAAACTCATACATGGCTAGCCAATTTAGTGGCTTTACTTTTGTCCATGTGCCAGAAAGAAAACAAGTAGTTAGCTTAGCATCTTTTGAAGTTACATCCGCATAGCCCAATGCAATTCTTCTTTTTAGTTAGGTTATATGCAGACACTACTGCAGACACATTTAGAGACTTTCCTAAACTGAAGTTGTCAAAATGGACTAGAGATTGTTTTGTTCAGTGTGCATGTGTGTTTATTTGTATAAAAGTATGTGTATGTGTGTTTTACAAGTTCTTGTCTGCCAAATTTTAGCAACAGCCTGAGTCTATGGCAGGAGACATTCATGTAAGGTGACATACAATGGAATTGAACCTGGAACCAGATGACTGTGGAGCAAATTTCTTAACCACATAGCTATACCTGAATTTAAAACCCATGAGATGGATTTTCAATGCCATATCCATTCAGCTATTTCATTTGAACGCATGAATGTACATAATTCTAAACGTGTATTTGTGTGTGGTGGTAAGTGGGGGGGGGGGTGATATACACATAATTGAAAATATGCAGCTATTCATAAATATGTGTATGTGCAGGTTTGTGTGCCTATATGAGAGTATCCCTAGATAATGCCAAACGTCTATAGAGATTACACAGATTCTTTTGATAATGAAATAATAGGATATTTTATTTTAGGTGCTTTATAACATAACAGTGAATCCACAGCAAACATGCAAAGTCCATTTAGAATTTGTTCAAGTTCAGTGCAAATCAACACCCTTTTCAAAGAACTCGTTATGGGACATAAGACACTGTGATGTAAATGCCAGGATTATATTGTTATATGTGCCAAATGCATTGCAACTGAATCTAAAGCAGATGTGGTTGTTGATATATAAATGCATGAGAGCCAGAAAACTAACAGCAATCATTGTTACAATGACAGAGCAGGACAACACTACATTCCCATTGGTTCACTGCATTCAATTATACAGAAACCACAACAACATTTATCTTGTCGGTTGAACGTCTCTCGTAACATTGAATATTTGACAAAAATAACAAATAATGGTGCAAATACACACATACATAATTGCATGTATGTTATATATATATGTATATGTGCACACACATACATATATACACACACACACATAAATGATAAATATATTCATACATATGTGTACATACGTATATACATGAATATATGTATATATATGTATATATATATATATATATATATATATATATACACACAGATGAGTGTGCTTTTATATATATATATGTGTATATGTGTGTATATATATATCAATGTATATATATATGTGTGTGTGTGTATATATGTATATATATGTATATATGTATATATCTGCATATATATATATATGTATATATATATATATATATTATATATATATATATATATATATATATATATGTATATATATGCATATGTGCGCGTGTATATATATATAGAGAGAGAGACAAATATATGTCCTTGTTATCATCATCATCCTCATCAGCATTTACATCCCACCAATCTAATATAATCTGATCATGAGTCAATATTTTTTTACTTGATGGAAAGTGGAGTAAATATAAACAAAGCAAAATAATGAATGTGGTTGTCTTCATGGTTTAGACCACTGATTTTGAGAACAGATCGATGTTACTATTTCTGAGATTCTAAAGTGCTTTGTAAAGTGATGAACACACTAAACAATATAAGACCAAACAATTAGTGCACCAGACGCGCAGCATGCACACATTGAAAAACTTTATTAAATAAGCCAAAACACATTAAACACGTATCACATGTGAAGTTGATGTGACAAATCACACAAATCACCATGAAAATACTTATTAGAGATTGCCTAGGTATTTATTAGTGAAACCAAAGTGGAACTTCCTTCATTAGTGATTAATATATATGGCAGATAGTAGTGTGATTCATTATATTTTTTTGTGTGTATATATATATATATAGATAAAAAATATGTCTGAATGTGTGTGTGTATACTCATACACGCACTCACGCACAGAAGCACTTATAAAAAGATATGAGCTAGAAACAATATAATTATTATATATATATGTATACATGTATAATTGTATACATATATGCATTTGTGTGTATACAGAGTCTTTTATTCTTTTACTTGTTTCAGTCATTTGATTACAGCCATACTGGAGCTCAGCCTTGAAGGGTTTTAGTTGAACAAATTGACCCAGGACTTATTTTTTGAGCCTAGTACTAATTCTGTTGGTCTCTTTTGCCAAAGCGCCAA